>NW_028274813.1:126736097-126887612 GCF_037043125.1 Eumetopias jubatus
AATTAGTTAACGTGAATCCGGGCGGCACTATCGTGTGACCTCCTCTGGCCATGTCCAACAGCTCAGTGTGGGGACGATGATGGGTAAGTATATGAATCACCCTGGCTGGGCCATGGTGCCCAGATATTTGGTCAAATATTATTCTGGATGTTTCTATGAAGTCATATTTTTTTTGGATGAGATCAACATTTAAATCAGTGGCCTTTGAGTAAAGCAAACTGTCCTCCATAACATGGGTGGGCCTGATCCAATCAGCTGAAAACCTGAGCAGAACAGAGCCTGATGTCCTCTGAGCAAGAAGGAATTCTGCAGCAGATTGACTTTGGAATGAACTGCAGCATTGGCTCTTCCACGGGTCCCCAGTGCGATGGTATAGCTTGTAGACTATGGAGCTGACAGCCTCCATCATCACGGCAACCAGTTCCTTAAGATCTCTCTCTCAATCTCTCCCTCTCTCTGTCACTCTCTCTCTCTTTATATATATGTCTGCTATTGTTTATATTTCTCTGGAGAACCCTAATACAGGAACCAAGTTGCTCATGGAGGCCAATCCAGACCTGGAAGTGAGGGACAGAGAGATGAGGAGAATTTCAAGCAGGTGGTTAGAGTAAATACTCCCTTATTCGTGGGATGCACTCTCTGGATTCACAAGGACCTTGATTTGCTAAGGAGACCACTGGACTGGAAAAAGCAAAGCTGCGTTGGAATCACTTCCTGGTATTGCGTGGACACTGGACCCATTTCTCTCCATCTGTGATGTTCCTTTCACCATGAAGACATTTCTCCTCTTCCCTCAGGAGACATCTTCCCAGCCTCTGGCTAATCCTGAGCCAGAGGTTTTGTGGATCTCAGGAAAAGGCAGGGATACAAAATGGTTCAAAACAACCCCTTCTCGGGATCATTTCTATGGGTCCCCTATTCCAGAGGTCCACAAAGTAAGCCCCTTTAGCCTTCCCTGCAGGTGAGACCATGCACAGCATAACAGAGCCACAGAAAAAGATTGAAGAAAGGTGACCAGCAAGGATGTTATCCTTCCAGTCCTGTCGCCAAATCACGGGATCTGCTATGTGCTCTTATTCACCTCGCTGGTAAAAGAGGGATCCCCAGTGCTCCATAATACAAGATGGCCAAACACACAATCCCTGACACAAGGTTTGCAGCAGCTTCTGAGTCACACATACTCACAGCCCAGGGGAGGAGGGTTCTGCTACGTGCTGGGGCCACATGGGGGTAACATTCAGGAAGAGAGTGAACAACCACACACTGTGAGCAGCAAGCTCTGTGGTGACAAGAGGGTGAGGTGACCATTGGTTCTTGTGGGAGGATGTGAATGCTTTGTTTGAACAACTCCTTGTGTTGGCAGGAACGTGAGACCATCGGGCTGGGGATGCTGCAGGGAGCAGCTGACTGGGCTGGTAGGGGCAGGGACTAGGGGGAACCCTTTCCCATCTGTCCAAAGGACATATCTGGTGAGGGCTTTGGGGCCCCATGAGGCTCTCAGATGTCAAGGCGCCGGCAGCACTTGAAATGTTATGTCTTGCCACGCAGAGCTCCGAATCCCTCTTTTTACATGTTGTGATTATCTTGTGAACAGCACATTTATAATGAAATATTTTGGTATGTGTTAAAGGAATTAATGAGAAATGTAAATATTTGAAATATACCATAATTTATTTTTTAAAAATGTCTACCCATATGTCTTAGTCAGCTCAGGCTGCTGGAGCAAAATACCACAGACCGGATGGCTTAAACAACAGAAATTTGTTTTCTCACAGTTCTGGGGGCTGAAATCCAAGATCAGGGTGCTGGCATGCTCGGGTTCTGGTGAAAGCCCACTTCCTGCCTTGCAGACGGCTGCCTTCTCGCTATGTCCACACATGTGGAGGCAGAAAGAGAGCCCTCTCTGGGGTCCCTTCTGATGAGGGCACTAATCCCATCATGAGGGCCCCACCCTCATGACCTCATGTGAACCTGATTATCTTCCAATGACCCCATCCCCACATACTATCCCACAGGGGCTTAGAGCTTCAAATATGAATTTGGGGGGAACACAATTCTGTTTCCTACAGAGCATATTGGGAAACCACTGAATAACAAAAAAAAGAACAAGCTACTGATACACACACCCCATGGGTAAATCTTGAAAGCATAATGCTAAATCTATTTTATGATTCCATTTACACAACATTCTACAAAATGAAAAACTATAGGGCCAGAGAGCCAATCAGTAAGCTGCCAGAGGCTGGTGGGGGACGGGGCTGAGGATTTACTACAAAGGGGCATGAAGGAATTTTTTTGGAGCAATGGAAGGAATTGTTTTATATCTTGACAATGGTCATGGTTACACCAGTGAAGGTATTTATCAAAACTTATCTAGGTATACACTTTAAAAAGGTGAATTTTATTACATGTTAATTACTCCTAAATACCCCTTAAAAATCATCTTCCTTTTTTCTTTTATTTATTTGAGAAAGAGCACAAGCAGAGAGGAGGAGCTGAGGGAGGAGCAGATCCCTCACTGAGCAGAAAGCCCAACACAGGGCTCTATCCCAGGACCCTGAGATCACGACCAAAGCCAAAAGCAGACACTCAACCAACTGAGCCACCCAGGCACCCCAAAAAATCATCTTCCAATTGGATAATGCTTTATAGTTAACCATGCACTTCCTCATCCATTACTTTGTTGATTTCACAACAAATTGGCAAAGTGGTATTATTACCTTTATAGGAAACAAGGCAAATGCAGGTTGGTGACTTCTGAGCTCATTCAGCCTAAGAGAGATCTTATCTTCTGAGTCCTAAATGAGACCTCTTCCCTCTCTGCCTGGAAACTCTGCTTGGGCAGTAACGTCAATCACAACCCCTCTCCTGTTCTGGACTGTGCTCTGTGAGACATGCTTTCCATTCATCCTTTTATTCTCGTCTCACTAATAAGCTCTAAGGGAAGGATCGTTGTCCCACTTTACAGATTAGAACAGAGAAGGATTAACTAATTGGCCCAAGGTCAAATGGCAAGAGTAAGAGCATTGGGATTCGAACCCACATCGAAATGGATAAAGAAACCCATGTTCTCCAACAAGAACCTGCACGCTTCTCAGAACAAATCTAGTTCCAAATAAGAACCCAAAAAACAAAGGTCTAAAAGAATTACAGGGAAATAAAACAAGTATGAGCCCCTTCAAGTAGGGAACGCTAACAAGACGATGCTCTCCAGTCTTCTGGGTATTTTTTTAGTTCATTAGTCTTTAAAAATTTTCAAACTCTCCAGACATTTCCTGAAAGACTCAGCATCCAGCAAATTAGTCACCTTTCTTGAGGCCCCGTCCACCTCTCCTAGACTTTCCTTTCTGTCCAAAGCACAATCCCACACTGCCTACAAGTTGATCAGCAAAAGGTGAGAATGCCAGGCAAGACCAAGAGGTCTTAGCAACAGCGCAGTGGACACTGGTGTTTCAGATAAGCCCCAGGGTGAGGACGCAGCCTCTGACTGCCCCTAACATGGGCACAACCTGCAAGTGCATTTTCATTGGAAGAGGAAGGTTGTGGCTTGAGAAGAGAACAGATCTTTTCTTTGCCTTTGTCATCTGGGCAACTGCAAGCTTTACAGATGACTCCATGGCATCCCCCTCCCACAGACCCGAACACGATGCCAGCAGATTCCACTTTGCAGACGGAGGAGCTGGGGCAGGAGAGGGAGAATGCCTTGCCTGGTTCCTTGCGGCATATTATTAATAGTTAACATCTATGGCACATGTTCTGTATGTCAAGAAAGCTTTCTACATGACCATAAATCTATGAAACACTTTCTCTAGGTCACTTTTATATACATTACCTCATTTAATCCACTTGACAACCCTATTTGATAAGTACCATTACTACCTCCACTTTACAGATGCCAAAATTGAGGTTTATAACGATTGAGCAACTTGCCTTTGGTCACACAGTTACTATGTGACAAAGAGGGATTTCAAACCTAGAGATGCTGGCTCCAAAGTCTCAATTCTTTACATGACACAACCCCCCACCCCGGCCCAAGTCTAGTGTTTCTATTTCTAAAATCAGCTCTGAATCCCATCCGATTCAAGAGAGGAGGTGGGTATTCTAAAGGATCGGTGTGTCTCATGGCTCTTCTCCCTAGAAAAAATCCTGTGCATCCACTAATATTTCACAAACATTTTCTGAGCTTCTACTACATCCCAGACACTGTACTAGATGCTTCCACATCATGTTTCCTAACAGACGATTTAGAAATTCAGAAGCAGCCAATGCATGCCCCCCCTCCCCACTTAGCACACATCCCTAATTAATCAGGATGCTCACTCCAGTTGGGTCTAAATGAAGCCTCAGAGCCCTTCTCAACACAGAGCTCCAAAAAACTGCTAAAAATCTAAAAATCTGCCAGCGTCACACTCAAGGAAGCCTATGGGAACTTCCTGCTGCAGAATCCAGGCAGAAGTGACCATGATGACATGGCAACAGGGAATGGAGTATTTCGAGCAAAAGTTCTGGGATCAAATCCTTGTTCTACTTCTCATTGACTGGGCATGAGCAAGTAAATGAAACTCTTCCAGCCTAATGGAGATGCTAGGAAGGTCTAATCTATGTCCCAGGGCTGCTGGACCCAGAATTGTTGATGGGGGTGAAAGGGGAGGCTGTAAACCAGAAGCCTGGTAGCAAGAGACCAGACACTGAGCAAACACAAAAGATGGGTTTTTGCCAGGGAAGCAGCCTAAGCTTTTCTGCAAAGGAGCCATGTTGGGGCGGGGTACCTTCAAGGTCAAAATGCCCTGTGCTGCACCATGGGGTTTATTCTGCAGGATGGTGGTGGCCTCACAGGTAAACGGTGGCGCTAAGTCCCGGCCCCAAGCTGGCTGCTTGGTTTGACTCCCAGTGCCATCATACACCAGCTGTGAGATCTTGGGCAAGTTCTTTAACGATGAGAAGGTGGAGAAACAGAGAAGCCAGCTTGTGAATGTGTTACCCTCCACGGGCAGTGTCTTATTTCCTTCTCGAAGCAAAGCTGCTGCGTCAGCATGATTGTTCACCTTTCACAGATGATGAAGGAGAGACTCAGAGGTTACATGAGAGGTCAAGGACAGGAGAGTCACAGAGAACTCGGCTTCCACCCAAGGAGGTCTGACTTTAACTATGACCGTGGCCTTCCTCCTGCTGCCTGTTGCCTGAGCTGAGATTGGTACCCCGGCAAACTCCACTATGCCCACGTGATACCTGATGGCTTGCCTTCCTCCGTTTTTCTGCTGCCCAGGGCTGAAAGGGAAGGAGAAGATGCAGAATGACGAAGACACAAGGTCACAAGAAGGACAAGTGAGGGCTACAGCCACTCTGAGAGGAGACCTACCCTGCCCCTCCCAAGTGCAAGGCTGTGTCTTCCCTACCTGTCACCAGCTCCTACAAGGGGATGCACTGGGTATTGCTAAAGCATCCATCAGTTTCCAAATACAGTGCTAAATGATGTATCTGGGTCATAAATACTGTATAAGCACTTTGCAAACGGGTCCGTTTTTGTCAGCATTTCATTCCTTTTATACATCATTACCTATTCTGACCATTTGGAGCAAACTGTTTGAGAACTAGGAGCGCAGCCCATGGCTAGAAGTAGCCCCTCTTAGATTATTCTCGGAAGATTTGGCAGGGTGACGGAGGAAAGACGGGGGCAGATATTTATCATCCTCAGCTCTGCTCAGCGTCCAGCCCGCCTGATCAACCTATACCCAAGTGCGACCTAACGGGCTTTATTGGAGCCTCCCTGTGGCCATTGAGCACATTGCTATGAGCCAAGGATCTACAGAGTCATGATAGGAGAGGGAATTACTCTCTTAGCCAGGCAGCTCTGTCCCGAGCTCCATCACCAAATGGCCAGTATGGCTTAGCTGGAGGGTGGAGAAGCTTCAGAGGTATAGCCTAGTTCAGGGAAGAGCCTCTGGGAGGAGGCCAATTTCTCAAATAACGCAATTAGCATTGAACGTCCAGGTTTGGTTTCTTTCCATCCTACCGTAGTGAGGTTCTTCTTCAAGGAAGGGTGGCTTCTCATGTGGCAGACTGCCCCTCCTGCTGAAGCAACTAGAAAAACAAAAGATACTTAAAATACCTGCTTGAAGGCATCAGAGAGCTACCAAGGAAGCAAGGACTTGATACAAGAGTGCAGAGTAAAGAGGAGACAGGGGTGAACCATCATGTGACACAGATTCTCCCCTTGTGACATCTGCCATTTCCAATATAATGACTTGTGGCCAAAAAGCTGGACACAATTTAGGTGTCTTAAGAGCTTCGAAGGAATAAAGTTGGCGTCCAGAGCCCACCAAGCAGCAAACGCTCCAGAAAAGAGTCCGGACTCTCCATTGAGAACTCTAAAGGGCTCCCCACTGGGAGGTGGGTGAACAGGATACAGACCAGGGTCACAAGACTGAAGCCTGCCTTCGAGTCAGCCGAGACCCCAAACCCTCCATGCAGCCGCTAGCAGGCAATGGGGGCTGGCATGCCAGGCGTAGGCTTGTGTGTCCTGGGAAGAGCTCTGACCCTGGAGTTAGGAAGACCTGAAAGTTCCCCTAGTATGTCCGGGTCCCTTAACCATTCTGCCCCTCAGTCTCCTACCCTTAAAACGGAGGCTGCTGGAGGCAACACCAAAGTGCTTAGGACCTCCCCAAGCAGATATGTGGCGTCTGCAAAACAGGATGTGAGCTGAGTGGAGAGGAGCAGTGCACTTTAAGGAGAAAGGATACTGGAACAGCCCCAGTTTTGCTGCCTGGCTATGTGATGTTGGGCAAATCACTTGGCATCTCTGGGTCTCAGTTCTCTACCTTATTAATCAGGAGGTTGGATTACAACCTATAGAGTCACCGGTGACTTTAAATTCTGTTTCTCTGCTAGGCACCTTGCAAAGTCTAAGGTAGATAGATAGATGATACATACATACATACATACATATGTATACACACATATACACATATACATGTATATACATATATACAAATAAATATAAATTTTATATAAATGCAAATATTTGTGTATACATGTATATATGTGAGTGTAAAAAGCATATATACTTTTTTAAATTTTTATATCTTCTTAACAATGTTTTCATTAGGGTGCCTGGGTGGCTCAGTCGTTAAGCGTCTGCCTTCGGCTCAGGTCATGATCCTGGAGTCCCGGGATCGAGTCCCTCTTCGGGCTCCCTGCTCAGCGAGGAGCCTGCTCCTCCCTCTGACCCTCCCCCCTCTCATGTGCTCTCTCTCTCTCTCATTCTCGCTCTCTCAAATAAATAAATAAATCTTTAAAAAAAAGATGTTTTCATTAGGGCTTCCCTTCATCAAAGGACCTCTAGCGGGCATCACTTAGTCGGGGATGGGGGGCAGGGCGACATTTCCGCCTGCACTTGAGCAGCTTGTTCTCCCCGGTCCAGAGCTCAGGATGCCCCCAGATCATCCCAGTCCAGGTATAGCTGTTCCCCTCTTCCAGACTGTCTCCTGTCTCGGGCTACAGAGGGCTCAAAGCCAGTAAAGGAGGAGAAAGGATTTATAAAAAAAGAGCCTCCCCAGCTGACTTTGGCAACAAAAAGCATTACACTTGAACCTGTAGCTTCTCCCTTAGGAAACTAGAGACTTCCCGGAGGCTCTCTCTGAGACTGGACTTGCAGAGATGCTCCTGTAGTCAGTGGGGCTGGGGGGGGGGGGGTGTCTACGAGAAGCTTCTGGGGCTGGTGCCAGTTCTGCAGACACCTGAGTTTAGAGCTGGCTGGGAGGAGGGATGACAGTGTCCCTGGAGCAGACCTTGAGGAAAACACATTGAGAGAATGTCGGAGGGTGTTGGCAAGTGGAGACAAGTCAGGGGCTCCATGTATTGCCCCTGAGAGACAAGTGGGACCTGGATCAGTTTACCTAGGACCCCAGCCTTCTCCACAGTTCCAGGAGAGGAACTGAACACGTTCCCCTACAGAACTGTGTAACGGCTTCACTGCTCCTGGAAGATTCAGCATCAGTGCTTTGATTACAAGGGTGAGCACTTGAGCCAGACTGCCTGGATTTGAATTCCAGCTCTGGCACTTTCTACCTGTGCAACCTTGGGCAAGTCACTTGACATCTCTGGGTCTCAGTTCTCTGGGCCTCCGTTTCTTCATCTGTAAAATGGAGATGATAATTGTATCTGTTTCATAGAGTGGTTGAGGGCTCAACGAGTGCTTGAACACTTGGCCCTTGATGAGCTCTAGCCAAGTCTGAATTATTATTATAAATACAGGTCCTGCTTACCATTGCTTCAGGGCCCTTGATGTGAGCAAATGCATCCCTCCTGGCTAATCCACTTATAATTTCTCTGTTGACTCATGGGCATGCCATGGTACAGCTTCAGCCTTTTGCTTCTGAGTTATCCTCTCCCCCTTCAGGGTAACAACCCTTTACCGGGTTTTCTCTCTTTCTCCAGCCCCCAGGAAATACTCCCATTTGACCTCAGTTGATGGGGGTGGCATGACTTTCCAAAGGCATCCTTCTGTTCACTGAGTCACCTGCGGACAGCTTCAGCCACAGGCTTTTGCTCTGTAGATTCCCCAGTTTGAGATAGATATCAGACCCCTGTGTCTCTCAAGCACCAGCAGATGCTTGCCCAGATCTTTGAGAATTCCCATTAACATCCCTCTCGATAGGTTTGGGATCAGAAAGAAAGTCTCCCTTGGTCTCTGCCATCAAGGGTAAAAAGTCAATGCACAGCTCTCTCCAAAGAAATTCTAATCACCCCTCTCCACCTTTCCAAATTTTTATGTCCTGTCTTTATACCCCTTTTCAGACCACCTCCCGCAGTGGGTAAGGGTTTAAAGTTCCAAAACCAGTTTTCAACTATGTCTTTCGTAAAGGCTGCAGCATCTGACTGCAATATGGGAAGAGCTGGTCTGGGTTGTCTTAGACCACCAATTGAGGTGCCGAGTTCCATTTTAATATCCTTTTGAGAGAAGGAGTTCATAAGCAAAAAGCACCTGTTTCATATAAATACTTGACAGAAAATAGCCTGGGAAGCTCACCGGATGGCCATGATGACTCCCAGGGTTCAGGGCTGCAGGGAGACGGATATCCCTTCCTTGGTGTGAGGCTCTTTCCTCGCCAGCAGGAACCAACCAGCTGAAGCTGATGCTAAGTCTGCATGGGAACATTCTCCACCAGCTGCCTGCTAACTTCCCTTAGAGGCCAAGTTCATTATCCTCTTAAAAGCTTGTTTTCTCAAGCAGAGGGGCTCGGCAGGCCAGAGGGTCTGTGCTTCCTTACTCATGGATGGGACTGTTGCTTTCATAGGAACCTACTCCCAGGGACCACTGCTCAAACCCAAGGCAGCTCCCACCCCTGCACGTGGTGAGCACGTGGCTGGGACTGTCCTTCTGGGATCCGCTGCCTTTCCAGAGGGACCTCAATGTCAGCCATCCTCGGTTCCAATTCTGGCTTTTCCACTCACCAGCACTGAGACCTCTGGGGAGTTATGTAACTTCTGTAGACTTCAGTTTCCTGCCCTGTAAAATGGGAGTGTCAGCTCCTTTCTTTGAGGGTCTGGGGTGCAAGTGATAGGAGATTGTACACGAAACATACAGCAAAGTGCAAGAAACATAGCAGAGTCTCGGGCACTTCATTCCTTTTCCTCTGGGGCATGCTATAATCCATGATTCCTTATATTGCTCTTCGTTCTACAGGTCTTAACTCCATGTCAGCACCAGTATGACAAAAAATAAAAATACTGTCCTACACCAGAATAATACTCACTGATAATTTATACCGTCTGCATTCATAGGGACACAAAATATGGGTACGGACAGTTCACAAGGAGGACTAGACCAACGACCTTTTCATTTCACAAATGAGGACACTCAGGGGACAAGGAAGATGCATGGTTTAGTCCACAAGCCACTTCATTGACGATCAGGCCCAGGGGTAAGCCCTCCTGCCTCACTTGGGGCTATGTATCTAATAACCCTATTTCTGAGAGTGGTCAGCACAGCCTGATAAACTACAGCTGGAAGAAAGGGGTAGTGCGGAAGGAACCAGAACCAGAGTAACAAGCAAGGGTAGGGGACCCATGGAAGAGACAAAGTCTGGGTGACAGCAACAAACTGCTCGTCATTGGGCGTTGACTTTCTGCCTGCTTGGAGCTGCATGCATCATGTCCGTGACCATATTTATGCTTAATAAGTTTCTAAGATTATTATCACCATTCTCATCCAACATGGGAAATCCGAGGGTCTTGGCGATTGAGTAACTTGACCTACATCCTATAACGAGAAAATAGCGGAGCCAGGTCTGTCTGGCTCCCAGTTGCACGCATCAGTAGAGTTCAGTCTGCCAGCAACATCTCCAAAGCATCCAGAAACAACCTGTCTAGGAAGTTCATCATCAGCCTGCATGTCCAAGATGAAGCCACAAGGATATTTCCACAGGATGGCGCACCATAGAATGTGCTCATTTGGGTGTTCTTTCAGGTTCATTCTTTTTTTCTTTCTTTTTTTCCTTCATTGAACAAGCGCTAACCCATGTCCCAGCTGATGCTGAGAAACTCCCCCCACGATTCTTGCTCTTCTGCCCATGAGGACATCCCATCCCCACTCCATCCTATGAAAGCCATGGAAACATCCAAAACATCCAGGTAAACGTTTTGGGGGTGTGTTATGGGTTGGAGAAACAACCTAACCCCCAGCAACTCAGGATGTGATCTTATTTGGAGATAAATTCTTTGCAAATTTAGCCAAGTTAAGATGAGGTCCTTAGAGTGTGTCCTAATTCACTATGATTGAAGTCCTTAGAAGAAGGGGAGATTTGGACACAGACACACACAGGGGGAAGATGATGTGAAGAGACAGGGAGAACACCCGAAGACAGAGGACTGGTGTGATCTCGAGGAAGATCAAAGATAGCCAGAAAACCACCAGAAGTAGCAAGAGGCAAAGAAGGGTTCCCTGTAGTTTTCAGAGGGAGCATGGCCCTGCTGACACCTTGATGTCAGATCTCTAGCCTCCAGAACTGTGAAACCATAATTTTCTACTACATAAGCTGCCCAGTTTGTGGCCCTTCCTTATGGCAGCCGCAGCAGGATAATACAGAGATGCCCCCCACACCGCACCCTCAGCCCTCAAATCCCTCTCTGCCACACTCAGAAACACCTAGACCTATTGCTCAGAAGGCTCCCAGATGCCCTTTGGCAATCAAGCTAGCCCAGTCCTCTATGTCTCATTCCTGCCTTCGTTCCCCTAAATTTTCCATGGATGAATTCTACTCCAGATACTATTCTGGTTGCTGGGGTCACAAAATACATGCCTCTTCCATCAAGGAGCTCACATTTGAGAGGGAGAAGCATGCTCAGAAATTCAGGCAGGCAGCTCAGAGCACCCTCCACAAAGAGGTCATCCAGGAGGCGGTCAGGGAGAGGGAAGGCTTAGGAATCAGACAGAGCCTTCTAAGGGCTGGGATGCCCTAGACATAGGTCTAGAACCCAAATGAGAACCAGTGCTTTGGGAAGACAGGGCTGGGAATACACCTCCCACCTAAAGATGGTGTGGAGGCCAGGGCAGGGCTGGCCCTAGAGTGGGGTGACAGACAACATCACCATTGCGGTGAGAAGCAAACACGGTGTAACTAGCTCATCTGTCCAGCACACCCCAGGCCACTTGTAGTGGGCACCCCGCATCTTCTCTCCCCAGTGAGACTGACCCTGTGGCTAAAGAAAGGCAGTTATTTGGAAGGAACTTGACAGAGGATATCAAATTTGTCAACAGTCTTCAAAATTGGCATGATATTACCAGTAAAGAATTGCCAGGTTGAAAGGAATGTTCCTAAGCTCTCAATAATGAAAAGCCAATTTGATCGACCTTGCAGCAGGGAAGACTGAATCATCTTTCTATATGATTTCATGGCCTCTCTTTAAAAATATTCCAAAATCATTGTCCTGTGAAAAGGAAAACAAAGAATACACAGCCAAGACTGGTAGGGAAGAAAAATATTATAGAGGCGTTCAGATAGGTAATTAATTAAAAAAAAAAGAATTATCATGTTCCCTTTCTAGATTGTGTGATACCTAAGTTGTTTCTTCAGCAGTTTTTTTTTTTTTAATTAACAGACCTTTTTCCAATTTTAGGTCCACAGAAAACTTGAACAGAAAGCACACAAAATTCCCATAAACCCCCTCATGCACACTCCCACCTCCAGTTGATTTGGCAGCTTTTTAAAGTTTATAATCTGTTGTGATTCCTCATCCTAAAGAAAAATTCATTTTGGGGGCACCTGGGTGGCTCATGGCTCAGTCAGTTTAGCGTCTGACTCTTGATTTTGGTTCAGGTCCTGATCTCAGGGTCATGAGATCGAGCCCCGTGTCAGGCTCCAAGCTGGGCGTGGAACCTGCTTAGGATTCTCTCTCTCCCTCTCCCTTTGCCTCCCACTGCCCAGACTCTCTCTCTCTCTCTCTTTCTCAAAGAAAAAAAAAGAAAGAAAAAGTCACTTTGTATCTAATTTTATGTTTGTCATTCTGTACTGTTTTTCTCAAGAGCACCTTCAAAATCTCACAAGCTTCAAGTCCCTCAGAGCCCAGATCAATCCTCCCGGTCCTGCCACCTCCTTGGCTGGTTCCATCCTCACTACACACACAGCACACATCACAGCCATCACACCCATCCTCCTGACAGAGCTCTGCCAGGGAGCTTTGGGCTTCCTCCTCAAGACCCAGCCCAGCTCATGTCTGCAGGCAAGCATGGGACTTGACCTGCTCATCTGGAAAAGGAGATCCTTCCTTTCCACCTTCCCTCTCCCTGACCTCCTCCTGGATGACCTCTTTGTGGAGGGTGCTCTGAGCTGACCATAATAACAATAGGTCTGTGATCCCCTGAAATTCATGAAGCTCTGAACACTGAAAGTTTTCCAAAACTTGTCAACCACAGAATCTGACCCAATTTGGTGTGAATATTTATACGTTTTGCTGTTTGATTTCAAATGCTGCCCCGGACCCCACAAGGACTGTTCTGCTGTACACAGGACATGCACTGTGGTTGCTTTTCTCAAGTCTGCAGAGCTCAGAATTCTGGAATACATCTGGCCCCAAGGCTTGGATGAAGGGTTATAAACCCGAACCCCTCCCACAGGGTTGCTGTAAGGAGGAAATGTGCTAATGCACATGAGCAGATGTGGAGAATAACAAACCACCGGCCAGACGTTAGATGGTGGAGATAGTGGTGGTTGTAACTGTGACCATCATCTCCATCATCATCCTAAAAGTGGATTAAGGAAGAAGGGAAAAGCCTCATTTCAATCTGAATAACATGTCCACTTGAGATGTTACCTGAGAGTCAAGCTCACCACCTGCATAGGATAAATACTGACACCAACTCCGTGCCCATTCTGGGGACACTAACACAAGCCCTCAGAGCTACTTCACACACTGACCTACAAGAGTAGCAGAAATCTGAGGTCTGTTCCCAGTCCTGATTCATCAGGTCACCCCAAAGCTCTCTGGGCCCCTATTCCCTTTCTCTAAAAGATGGGAAGTAATAGCTAATCACGGTCTGTATTATAGCTGAATTGTGTCTCCCCCCTCCCACCTCCAAAATTCATTTGTTGAAATTATGACCTTCCTCATCTCAAAATGTGGCCTTATTTGGACGTAGGAACTTGATGGAGGTAATCATGTTCAAATGAGGTCATAAGGATGGAACCTAACCCAATTTTTACTGGTGATCCTTACACCAAGGGAAAAATTGGACATGGAGACATGCATAGAAGGAAGATGACATGAAGAAACAGCGGGAGAACATGGCCATCAACAGGCCAAGGAGAGAGGCCAGGAACAGATCCTTCTGCTACAGCTTTGGAGGGAACCAATCTTGATGACACCTCGGTTTTGGACTTGTAAATCCAGACCTGTGGGATAACACATCTCTATTATCAAAGCCACCTCATCCATGGCTTCCCGTTATGGTAATGCAGTGTGTGTGTAAGTAAGATGTACCTTGTGTACCTGTTACTCCAACATTGCTGATGTCATACGTGCATCATTATGTACATGATCATCTCAGTAAATCTGGCTTCAGGTTGAGCCTGCAGTTAACAGGCAGCAAATCCCATAGTTCTCCATGCTCTCCTGAGAAATCAACTTTGCATAAGTGCTCCAACTGGTCACAGAACAAAGACAGCATTAGGATCTCTCTGCTCTGTCTGTTATCCAATTTGGGATCTCCTCTGCTTACAAGTCAATGGGCTTGAATTTCATCTCCTGTCTCTGCCCATCTGTCAAGTCAACACATTTCAAATGAGTTACGGGAGTATTTACCAAGCTGCTCTAACCACAGACCATAATATCTACCACTTATGGAGACCTACTCTGGGCCAGACACCAGATTGTGCACTTAGAGACATCATGTAACTTTAAAGTTCACCACAGGACCAGGAAGTAGGCAGTTTGACCTCCATTTTATAGATGCAAAAGCTCATCTGTACCACTGGGACAGGCACTGTGAGCCATGCAAAACTGTAGCCTCTGCTCCTGGGGATTTAGCAATCTTGTTACTGATGCAGGTAGAGAATCACATGACTAGATGCATATTAACAAACTATTAAACTGAATATAAATGACTATCATCCCTAGAACATTATGAGCTCCTCAAAGTACAGACCATGTCATATTTGACTTTGAATCTCCATAGTTGGCACAGTTTTTAGCATTCAGAAGAGGTTTATGGAGGAAAGGAGGGAAGGAAGGAAGGAAGGAAGGAAGGAAGGAAAGAAAGAAGGAAGGAAGGAAGGAAGGAAAGAAGAAAGGAAAAGAAAGGAGGGAGGGAGGAAGGAAGGGAATTCGTTTCCCAAAAATAAGAGCCACTGTTCTATCTTGGCCTCAAAGAAAAATGGCAGGACTCAGAATCATGAGGGTGGGGACGGAAGAAGCAAATCCAGAAACAGAAAAAATGCACAGGACAGACTTCAGAAAGAGCCGATCAAGTCTAGACCACAGAGAAAGATAAGTGAACGACACACTGCCTATATTAAGGAGCAAGAGGGGAGTGCATTCCTGATTGAGAGTCAAGGGTTCTTCTGCCAAAGCCCTCTGCTGGAGTGGACTTACAAAATACATTTTGAAAGCATATTCCATATCAGAATTTCCAGGGCTGGCAGGATGAAAAGGCAAATGCAGCCAGATGCTTTTCTCTGAGCACATTCCATTGTGTTCCTTTGTGAGCATGCTTCTGTGGGTCTTCAAATCACCATGCCACACACCCTGCTCACCAGGGAAAGGGAAAGATCAATTTACCACAAACACACACACATACACGCACACACACACACACACTTTTTTAGAGAGATATGACTTATTAGATTTTGATGGGTTGGGATATCTTTGAATGGTGGGGAGGTGGGATTGCTCACAAGCAGTAAAGGGTCTTAAAGGTCAGGAAACCCTCAAGCTTCTTTGACTTCACAGAAGCTGATTGCAGTGAACTGGAATTGCTCCACTACCCAAATGATCCAAATAGAACTCATTGTCTCAGATGTCCCCACTGGTTCTCAACGCAATTCTAGGGTCATAGCTGATTAGTTCAGAGATAATGCATAGAATAACTTATGAAATCCTCTCAAAAAAGGAAATCCTTTTTTTTGAGATGAAAGCCTTTGTCCTCCCCAGAGCCACATAGGTGCCCTCCTGGGCACCAAGATCCGCCTATTTGTCAGGGGCTGAACCACAAATCTGAACTTCTAAAAGTCACCCCTGCCTTCCTCTGTGACAGAGACAGAGAGACAGGAAATAAAATTATCCAGATTGATTTATGGGAAAAGCCTAGAAAATCATCACCTGCCCTTGGCTGGAGGAGAAAGCCTGATGGCAGAAGGGAATATACTAAGTAGCAGCCCTGAGCAGGTTCGGCACTGTCTTTGGGGTCTGCCTGCCTGAGCTCCACTTCTTAGCCTGGGATTGCCGCGTCTCTGGTGAACACACGAAGCTTTCTTTTCCATTAAGCAAAGATCAAAGAACAGAACTTATAAAGGGCAAGAAATTCCCAGGGAACACACTGTGAGAGCCCCATGCACAGGCATGGGACAGGGTCTATAATCTTGTTCCAGGTGCTCAGAGCTGCCATTGGCCCAAAGGTGCAGCACAGCGGATTTGCTTCCTGGACACAGTAATAGGTTCTGCTGATTCGAACGTGTCCCTGCACTTGTCCTCAGGATTGGTCGCCCACCAGGACATTTAGTCTCTGTTCTTAATTTCAAAGGTGGCTCCATGTCGCCTGTCCCCACTCACACAGATGAGGGACTGTCAATAACTGTTAATCCCACATACTTTCGGACCAGCCAAGACAGAGTTCCTTCCCCTCCCGCTGCAGGGTGCATAGTGATAGATTCCCCAAGAGCACATCTCCTGAGGTCCAAGTTGCTGGGGTTGGATTCTAAATAGATAAGAGTTAAGCTGGCCCCGTGGTGTTTCACCTGAGATTACATTGGCTAGGGAAGACATTTTCGGCATGCCCCCACAGGCAAGGTGCCCACCTGGTGAGGCAAACAGTCTGCCAGGTACAGGCCTGCTGGGAGAAGGGGTATGCGACAATTAGCCGCTTACAACTGGGATGCCAAAGGCTTCAGCTGTTCCTCCATGTAAGGCTGGATGGTCCCCTGAGAAGCAGAACAACAGAGTCACACCACCACACAGGTGAATGAATAAATGACCCATCAGCGTAAGTAGGCCACTACTCCAGGTATCCCTGCTAATTATTCAAGTTGAGGACATGCTACCTCATTTCATTCCAAATTTAGCAGAATATATCAGGATAGTGAGCCCTACAGCAATGAAGCTCCTAATGCAGTAGTAGAAGGTTTAGTGTGGTCACTAAGGTCTGTCTGTTTACCTTATCTTCTCTCTGCATGCTGCAGACCAGCCCTCCCTCCTGCAAGTCAAACCTGCAAGCACTCCCTGCCCTCACACCCCCAACCACCTTGCAGAATGGGTGTGACAGCTCTGCACCCATTGGGCTAGGCTGAACTACATTTCCCAGAATTCCCTTCACCTGCATGTTTCCTGGGGCTCCAAGAGAGTCTCTCGGAGGTGGGATTTTGTAGCTTTTTTGTAGCACTTACCTTGTTGCTGATCAGCTGACTCTCCCCTTGGACCTGAAGCAGTGGCTGGTCTTATAATCGCTCTCTTCTCCCCCTGAATTTTTCTTCCATTTCTCTTACTGCCCTGTGTGTGTGTATTCGGCTCTATGTGAAGAGCACTCTGGCTCCTGTAGGATACCCTCATCCCCAAGGTTAGTGGCAACAAGGACAGACACGGGATTCGGTGTGTCTTTATGGGATTCCAGCTTAGGCACGTGGGGTCCAGCCAGCTTGTGATCTTTCCTTTCTGATCACCTGCCTGGGGGCTTCAAGCAGCATTAGACTAAATGGCACGTGGAGGCTGTTCAGCCTGTGCCCATAACTGCAGAAGCCAGTTCCCAGTAGAAAATAAATTATATACTTATTCTGATTCTTTAGGTGAACCTCATTCAATACAACAAGTAAGGGATTTTAGAGACAAAATCTCTTAAGGAAGAGGTAGGTGGAGAGGACCACACAAGATATAAAAGCACCCAGCACAGGAGCGCCTGGCTGTCTCACTCCGTGGAGCACAGGACTCTTGATCTCAGGGTTGTGGGTTCGAGCCCCACATTGGGTGTAGAGATGACTTAAAAATAAAATCTTAAAAAAAAAGCACCCGGCACAGATTATGGCATATAGTAAGAAGAGCTCAGTAAATATCGGCCAATTTTGAAAGGACAAAGCTTTTCTGAAGATGAAAGAAATGATGGAAGAATGTTTGTTTTTTCAAAGTGTTGAGATCCAGGAAATACTACCCAAATGTGGTTTTCACTCTTTCAGTACTCAGTGATATTATTTATACCGTCAGAAATATGGACAAAGAATGTTGATGAATCTGAGGAGACAAGATCTAAGTCTTTCAGATAAGGAATATATTGTTTGAGATACTATTTCTGTACCAAATAACACCTTATGTCAACCCCACCTGAGTGCTCTCCTCTACCTATGCTGGTCAATCAGAAGGCCAACCCCTGAAGGCTTGCACATGGTCCCAGGCCAATCTCAGGGGAACGCATGGATTACCTACTTCCTACTTCTCCCACCCAGTGGGTCTTGAAAGGAAGTTCTATTTCCAGAATTGGCATCTGATGGCCAGATCCCACTGTTGGTCTCCTACCATATGAGCCAAATAATCTTGTTTTCCAAACAGACTTAATACCTAGGACCCTAAAAGAGCTATAGAACCAATCATACTCTTTCTTCTCTCCAACATGGGTAATAAATCCACTGTCTCTGTTCCAGTTCCTTCTGCTTCATTCTCTGCCTTCTATCTACTCCCTACAAATACTAATGGGCTGGGGTGCTGGGACCACCCTCCCCAACCCACAAGACCTGATGTTTTGCTGCCTTCTTAAACCGAATCTCCTGGAATGACTGATATTTCCCACCAGGCTCCAAAGAATTCCACTGCTATCTTTGTGGCTACAGGATAAAATGACCTGGCGTGGACCACTTCTAGAACTAGGAATGAGGATTCTCTGCCCCTTTAGAATTGTAGCTGGTCCCTGTGGGCTCTCCCACCCAATCCAGCCTAAGAGGCCAGGTTAATCCTCCCTTGCTACCTCTCCCTCCCCTCGGCCCTGACTAACAAATGGAGGCCAAGTTTGCCTTAATACCTTAGTTCTAAAGACACCTGAGGGAGCCCCAGGGAGGATGCTATGCTTCAGGAAAAGCATTCAGTAATTGGATCCTGATTCAAACAAACCAAACACAAAACAAAGGACACCTTTAAAACAATTGGGGAAATTTTAATATGAACAGCACAGTAGATGGGAACCACTGTTAATTGTTTTGGGTGTGATAATTGCAAGGTGGTTTCTAAAAAGTCCTTAATGGAGATTTATACTGAACTATTTACAGGTGAAATGATATCGGATTTGTCTTAAGATAATGCAAAATAAATAAATGGGAGAAAGAGGTAAAATGTGATGAGCAAAATGGTAATTGTCCGATCTGGGGTGAAGGGGGAGGTCCATAAATCTATTCTCTCTACATTTGATATTGAGCAAAATTTTCCATGATAAAGGGTTGATTGGTTGGTTGGTTGGTTGGTTGGTTTTAACATGTGAAAAACATACAGAGACTTTTTACCTACAGGTAAATTCTACCCTATCCCAACTCCAGTCAGTAAATGGGAGACCAACATGGACTGAGAAGATCTTGGGTTTTCTCCACCTGGAGAAAGATGGCACCAGGAGAGAATGAACATCCCAGAGTCCTGAGATTCTCTTTTAAAGTTCAGTCTCCCTGGATTCTAAAAGCTGCAATTCATTCACCAACATTTAGTGGTTACTTCGAAGACTCTCAGACTCTAAGTGGAAGTAAAGGCTAGAAATAAGAATGCATAAAGCTGTTTGGAATTTTTTTAAATAAATTTACTTTTATTATGTCTTGAAATATATGTGTAATATCGTAAATGTATTTAAAAGTGAAAGAGTAGTTACTGGTCAAGGAAGCAATAAAACATGCTATCAAGTTCAAATCGCACTCAAACGTTAAACATGTAGGCAACAAAAACTACTATCTGCATTAGATTTGGATATTAATATGAAATAGAACCACCATCTGCACTGTCAAACAGAAAATTTTTCACTCTTTCAGATTATATTGTTACCCAATAAAAATACTAGTACATTTTGAGTCCTAATGGAATTTTCAAGGGGTCTAAGCCAAAGTTAAGATTTCCAAGGGGAAAATAATTCTGAAAAATTTCATGTTGCCTCTTTTAATAAATAACTAACTTCAACTTTCTTACACAGTTTTGGAAATGCACCCTGCACAGTGGATTGTGTCTATGTGTGTAAATCTTCATTTCCCTTCCTGTGAGCTAGCAGTCCCATTAAGGTACCATCAGCCCCTCTTGCCCAATGGTCAAGGAGTCATTCAATCAATAAATAGGTATTGAATTGCTACAATGTTCCAGGCACTTCCAGAAGTGAAGGCTTTGAGGAAATGGGCTTATTCCATTATACAGTAATGAAAGCTAACATTTGAAGAGCATTTTTGCAGTTTACAAAGTACAAAGAACAGAACTCTCTTGCTATCCAAATAAGTCTCTGAATCTGTATCCTCCTTTTGAAAAGGAAGGACAATATTATTATCCAGCTGAACAGTATTGGGGGTGTTTTTCGTTTGGGTTTAGGTTTGGGGTTTTTTTTGTTTTGGGGGTTGTGGGTTTTAGGGTGTGTTTGGGGGGGTTTGTTGTTTTTTGGTGGGTTTTTTTTCAGATTTTATTTATTTATTTGACAGACACAGCGAGAGAGGGAATACAAACAGGGGGGAGTGGGAGAGGGAGAAGCAAGCTTCCCGCGAAGCAGGGAGCCTGATGTGGGGCTCGATCCCAGGACCCTGAGATCATGACCTGAGCCGAAGGCAGACGCTTAATGACTGAGCCACCCGGGCTCAGTTTTTTTTTTTTTTTTTTTTTTGCTTTTATTCAAAAAAACATTTGTCAAGCAACCACTTTGCACCAGGGCTGTATTTCTGTTGACAGCACAGACAGTGGCTATAATGATCCAGTGAACTGTGACAGCACCTAGCACCCAGCTTGGCAGAGTGCAAGCTCCTTAAATGGCCATTCCTTTCCCATTCACTTACTTCATTGGATCTTTCCAGAGACCTCCTCTTAGCCCACTTTCCCAACCCACCTCTTTGGCAGTGATTCAGTCTCAGGCCTCAAAGCCCGGTCCATCGGGGAAGCATCCAGGGTCGACACGCCACCCTGATGGGCAGGGCTCCTACCAGTCTCAGCCCAGCCCAGCCCAGCCCTGCCAGCAAGACCCAGAAGGAATGGCAACCCTGGGTGATTGGAGACAGGTTGGGGGGGGGCGGGGAACCATTCAGATCTGCTGATTTGAATTAGATAGTCTAAGACTTTTAACTGTTTCTACTGCTGCTGAATTCTGGGGTAACCCCACAAAGAGGGGTCCCCTCAGAGCCTACATGGTGGGGCTGGGAGTGACACTGAATGGCTAGGCGGGCTTTCCCTTTGGAAACCAGGCTTCCCACTCCTCAGCCATTAGTAATACCAGTCCCTTCCCCCACTTCCCCCCCTTCACATTGTCTGCATTCTCACTTCTGACCAAGGAACCCCATTAATTTTCTGTGATGTACATTCCAAATGACATCACTTCAGTTCTTTGAATTTCAGAGAGCTGGATTAATGAACCACAAACTTCAAGCAAATTGGCTGCATAATCCATCACATCTGACCACCGCATTGCCAGTGCCTTGAATCCCAAAGAATGGCAGAAATTTCCCAGGCTGCTTTTGAAAATGAACACAGAAGCCTTAAGGAGCAACCTCCGCTGCGTTCATCCTTTCCAGAAACATTATGTGTCGTCTGTGTGCTGGAAATTAAACGGTCCCATTCTCTGCCTGGTATTTTATTGATATAAATTTAACCTGTTCAAATGTTATATTAAATTCCAATCTTTTCCAGAATAATCTACATTTAATTCCTCATTCCACCAATCTATTGAAAATATCCCTCTTGGCAGCCTTTCAGAAAAGCTATATGAATTGCAAAGTCTTTTAGGTTTTGTTGAAGTATTAAGAACGCTACTTATCCACATATTCAACTGAGGCCCTTCTATTCCATTTCATTTCCCCAAACTCCTTTCATATAATGTCAGAGCCACAAAAACCAGGATCAGTGACTGGGCACAGCCATTCACCTTTCCTTCAGCAGTGAAAATAGCATTAACATTCACCAGTGAAAAAATATATATCAAACTAATTACCTCCTTTTCTTCCAAAGTAAAAGACAATCTCACACCATTCTTTTGGACATAATGCCATTTATTTCACAGAAGGGGGGTTTCTGGGTGCTCAGAAAAGACGGTGTTTAATACGTGTGAATCAAAACCCAGATTAGCTAATTAACTGATGTGTCTGAGACTGAAATGAAGAATCATTATGCTGTGAAATTGTTGAAGGCACAGAAGAAACATCATGCCAGGTGAGACTAGTTCATGTGGTCCAGATTCTCTCCACCAGCACAACAAAAGATGCTTTCTTCCAAAAGCACAATAGAATAAAACTTTGGTTCTTTGGAATGATCAGGATATGAATCTTCACTGGATAGCTAAGTTTTCTGGAGAGCTGAAGTTAAGTTCTTTGAGTAGCAAAAGTTTTTCTTTATCTTAACCGTTTCCATATTGAACATCACTTGCTCATTCAGAGTGAGGACTATGAGCACCAAAAGTTATTTACTGGGGCACCTGGGTGGCTCAGTCGGTTAAGCATCTGACTCTTGGTTTTGGCTCAGGTCATGATCTCAGGGATCATGGAGCCTACTTAAGATTCTCTCTTTCACTCTGTCCCTGCCCACCTGCTCACTCTCTCTCCCTCTCTCTCTCTCAAAAAAAAAAAAAAAAAAAAAAAGTTATTTACCAAAGGCCTAAGGACTTGATGAATTGTGCAGGGTTATTTGTCCCTCCATAAATTGCCCCAGATTGTACTGGATGTGCCTGACGGTGACTTCTAACTTGGATTCTCTATTTTCTGACTCTCAGATGGGCTTAGAAGACAGAGTCTCAGACAGTTAACATGGTGCTTGGGTGACTTCCAAAGTGTCATTTCTGATGATGAAGCGTTTACCTTCCCCAAATCCCTAAGCCTCAGAAAGAATTAGGTGAGACATTCATCATGGAGAATTTATCCACTCTAAGGGTCCCCATCAGGTTCTTTTTTTGCAGGAAGAGACAAATGCACACATCATTTCTTTACTAGTCACTGTCATCAACAGGATGTGATGGGGAAACCCAGCCCTAGCTGATCCAGTCTTGAGTTATGGAGGAGAAAGGACAGAAAATTAGATTCTTGAGTAGAGCTTGCTGGCTCTGGCAGTCCACTGCCTCACTGAAAATTCTAGAAAACCACAGAAAAAAAAAATTCCAGGCTGAATGGAGAGAATAGGCAACATCAATATCATCACAAAGTTACCACATAATGCTTCAAGATAAATCAATCCATTAATTTAACTACTGCTGTAACATCTCTGTGTTTCTGGTTTATAAAATTTCTTGGAGTTCCAAACATTTATACCTGCACTTCAATGCATATAAATTTTCTAGAAACTTGAAGCTGTTAAATGTGATTACAAACTTTTTATTTTTCCCATTTTGTGCGGAAGCTGGTAAATTTCTAAAACGCACTGTGTGCTTTCTTGGCTATTTAACCAAGAGATGCAGGGTCTTGCTTATCCCTCTCCCTGGGTCACATGCACACCTAGGCACAGCCAGTACTAGATCATGGGACAATGGGACAACGGGACAATGTTCCTGGGGATTACCTTCCCAACTGGGTGATGTTAGCAACATTTCTTAATGTTTTTTTTTATCTGTAAAATAGAGAATATAATAGTACCAGGACACCTGGTGGCTCAATCAGTTGAGTGTCTGACTCTTGGTTTTGGCTCAGGATCAAGCCCTGCATTGGGGGTCTGAGCCCAACGGGGAGTTGACTTGAGGATTCTGTCTCTCTGTCCCTCTGCCCACCCCCGCTCATGTGCACACGCTCTCTCTCTCTCTCTAAAATAAATAAATAAATCTTTTTAAAAAAAAGAATATAACAGTACCTCTGTCCTAAGGTTGATGTGATAATAAATTAGATAGTGCAAGTAAATAGGCAAGCATGATATATCTCTAAGAGGAAGAGGAAGTTTCTTGGACTTTCTATCAGTTTATACTGGACTCTGTCCCTTCTCTTGTTCTTGTTTTTGCTTTTCATGTTTCTTCTGTTTTCTTCTGGATCACATGGCTGTCATCCATCTCTCTCTTTTTTTTAATGTAAATTCAATTAGCCAACCTAGAGTACATCATTACTTTCAGATGTAGTATTCAATGACTCATCAGTTGTGTATAACACCCAGTGCTCATCATATCACGTGCCCTCCTTCATGCCAATTGTCGTCCATCTCTTACTGTATTTCCAGACCACCTGTTCCTCCTAATTTTATTTCCTATGTCCTGTGAGTTGCCAAAATAAAATGATGCTTCTTAGAGTTGTGTGTAAAGCAAGAGAAAATAGGTCCTGAATTGGAGGTTTGCTCTACCCTAAAATCCTTCCTGAGGGAGTTTGTGATAGTTATGTCCAGCATCCAGAAACCTATATCATTACCCAGTGGTAGTGTCTTGGGTGGCTGTGATTTGTAGGAGTCCAACTTCTGATGCATGGTGAAGGACCATGGCTCCATGTCATTTACCCCAAACATTGCTCACATGATCAGTTTTGTCCAAGGATCAGGACCTGGAATAAATGCATACTCAAGAAACAGAATTCTTTCCAAATGTTGTAGGTTAAAGAAAGTGCACAATTTTGAAGTGCACTTGAAAGTGCACAAAATATGAAGTATTTTTCAAAAGTAAAAAACAAAGTACCTGAATCTGGTTAAGTCTCTTGACCTAACTTTTTTCTTTAGAGGGGAGGGGACACTATCATAGGTGGAAGGAAATACCAAAAAAGCTGGATCGACTCAGTGCAGTGTGCATGTCGTATGAAATCTAATTTGAAGAATCTAACAAAAAGAACATTTTGAGACAATCATGGAACATTAAACATGAAAGAGGTATTCTGTGATATGAAGGAATGAATGTGACTTTGTTGTGATGATGATATTATGGCTATATATTTTTTTAAATCATTGTCTATTGGAGATACATACACGTGTATTCACAGGTGAATGATACGGTGTTTGGAATTTCTTCTAGAGTACCCCAGCCAAAAAGAAACTCTCCCTCTCTCTCTCTCTCTTTCTCTGTCTCCCCCCGACCTCCGTGTGTGTGTGCACGTGCGTGTGTGTGTGGGTGTAAGGGGAATCAGTAAACAAAAATAGAATATCGATAAGCACTGAATCTGGAAAACAATACCTTAGAGTTTATTATACTATTCTCGTTACCTTTTGTAGGTTTGAAAATTTTCCAAACACGTCTTAAAGTTTATAGGCTGGTATATGTTTGGAATATCATTTTAGCTGACACATGAAAGCACTGTGCTCCCTGGGATGGAAGGCTAACTAAAAACTTGATCAATCCAGCCAACCATCAGCACTCATTGAGCACCTACTGTGCACCCAGCCAGGCAGCTCTGAGAGGTCTAGCTCATTAGCAACCATTCCTAATGTAGCCTTTGACCCTTAAGTACATTTCTCTTCATCTAATCAATTCTACAAAATCATGGTCACAATGGGATTCTCATTTGGGGATTAGCACATTTTGAGAGACAATTCAATGTGTCATTTTTGACCCTGTATCAAATCTCAAATGTTTTTATTTTTTTTTAAAGATTTTATTTATTTATTCATGAGAGACAGAGAGAGAGAGAGAGAGAGAGAAGCAGAGGGAGAAGCAGGCTCCCAAGGAGCAGGGAGCCCAATGCGGGACTCGATCCCAGGACCCTGGGATCATGACCTGAGCCGAAGGCAGACGCTTAACCATCTGAGCCACTCAGGAGCCCTCAAGTGTTTTTAATTAATATATAGAAACGTACAAATGGGGCATCAATTATTATTATCCAAGTTAATGGAAATTTATACAATGAAATAGCTCACCTATCTCAATCTTCTTTGGCCTCAGTTCCTTTGGTTTTTCAAATCATTAAGCACTGCTAAGGCTATTTCTGGAATCCCTCATTACTTCCAAAGAGTCTGGGTTCTTTAATACTTTGAGGCTAACAAAAACAGTGTGTACCTGGGAATCAGGAGACAGGAACTCGTGCCCCACACTCCACCAGCGATGAAATGTGTGACTTGAAAGAGTAACTTTTCTGCTCTGAGTCTCTGTCTCCCCATATAGGAAGTAAGGCTAATTGTATCTTCACACATTTTATAGAGAATATACAAAATTATACCTGCCCCTATATTATAGGGATTATGCAAAGAAATGTACAAGTGGTGGAAAATGTTTAATAACTTGAGAGGTAGAAACTGACACCTGAAGACACCTGTGACCTGGGTTCAGGACTTGCTACTCTTCTTGGAGCAAAAGTATATCCTGATAGAAATCCTTGCCTGGGCTTTCATGTTCAGTTGGATGCTAGAGCCCATTCCCTCTTGAACCTCTAAAAACACAGTGAGGTTGGAAACAGTGACAGGATATCCTTGAAGCACCTGGAGTGATGCATAGGTGACCTTAGCCCCCACTAACCCCAGAGGTGGCTAAACAATACTTCCCAGCTGTCTTCTTTAGCTCATCCACCAGTGACAGTGGCTCACCGAAGCTCTGTAACTCAGTGAGGAGACCGCCTCGCTCAGCAGGACATGTCAGAATCCTCGCAGGTGTCTTTTCATAAGCTCCTCTTGAGAGCACTTCTCCAGGATTTCCTTTGCTCTGGAATACTAACATAGCTCCTGCAAAAAATCGAAGGAAAAAAAATCCACCCTTCACATCCCTCACCAAGCAGTGCCTTCAAGCAACAGGCACAAACATTCACACCATGACCATTCTCCATGGACAAGGAAACCCAGCGATCCAGATAAAAGTGAAGGGAGAAAGAAACAACTGTCTTATCTAATGGGATCATTAAAACCTTGAAAGTGGCACCTAGGAGAACTGAAGGGTTGTAAAGTGTGAATAGAACGTTGTATGAAGATGAATGGCACCTGTCCCACAGCCTTGAGCTAATACAGTGACCAGGAGCCACCGCTAATAAGGTCCCTGGAAAATTCAGCCTTCCGAGCCAAGCCCTAAGAGTACGTATGTGGGTAGGTGGTCTCAGACCTGCCAGAGGACAGGTCTAGAATTAGTGTCAGGGCCTTAGAGCCCATCTCTGTTAGTAACACCAGTCTTGAGTCTGCTCTGGTCTGCCCACCCACAGGCCACCCTCTGTGCCTACACCCCCTGGCCCTATAGAGCCTTCCGGCTTCACCATCCTCCTTCCCTGGCATGCCTGAGGGAGCCAGGCCACTGTGATCTGAGAACACTCCTTTCACTCCCGTAACTCTGAATTTCCTTCTAATAAATAGGAGCAAATTTCTACCCGCTTGGCCTGCCCCTTCCCATTCTCATTCTGAATCCAACTTAGAACATCACAAAACTGGAGGGGTCTCTAAGAGACCAAATAATCCATTCGTGTCCCGGAGTTCTGTGGAAGCTCAGATCCTGAGCCAAGATATCGCCACCCCCACCTCAAATGTTAATAATTCCTCTTGCATTTTGGTTCCTCCAAATGTTTCTGTGTAGATTCCCTCCCTGGATTTTGGGTACACACTGAGCAGGGTTGAAAATACTCTGGTGACAGCCACATGGCGGGCATTTGGAGAACTCCAGGTTCCACACAGCAACAGGGGGCGATGGATGGACCCTGCAGACAGAGCCCATCTGATGAGCAGGAATGAGATGCCAACATTCGTCGGCACACCCTGGCCTCCTGGGTGGGGTTGGGGGAGGGACACAACCGAGCTGTCAGGGAACAAGATCAGAGAAGGAGGCAGCCTTCTGCTTCGACAAGCTTGGGGTCAACTTCCGCCCAGACACCCAAATACACACATGGAGGAAGTCCACAGTGAGATTTTGATCCTTAAGCAGGTGGCTAATGGGAGCCTTATCAGATGCAGAGTGAACATGGGACACAGACCAGGGCTGCAGAATGCAGGTGCAGAGCCTCCCCTCACCTGCAGCCCTGACTCCTGACCACTCACCTTGTCGATCTCACTTTGGGACGAAAGCGATGGCTGGTAGAGTCCGTGACAAAGGAGCTCTGTGATTGCTCCTGCCGTGGCCTCTTCCTGCTCCCCCCACAAGCCAGGAGGGGCAAGAGGGTGCTGTCTTCTTCCCTGCTCCCCCACGCTCCAGGAGGGGCAAGAGGGTGCTATCTTCTTCCCTGCTTCCACCACACCCCAGGAGGGGCAAGAGGGTGCTGTCTTCCTGCGTCAGTCCCAAAAGAGACCCTCCCCATACAGATGGCAGTTAGAATTTTTATCATGGCAAGGATAATAAATGGAACTTTATCCCCTTACGTGTGTTTTTGAGGTGATGTTCCAAAGACAAAAGCTCTTGGGGAAAGATGCCCCCAGCCTCTGGTACCACTATTATCACAAGGCTGGGGACAGTGAAGGAAAGCACCCACTGTCATTCCCTCCCACAGCCATGGGGAGTGATGGACAGCAAACAAACACAGAGACTTCACTCCAAAGTCACTTCCCCTCCGGGCCTCTCGGAACTCAGCATCTCCACTCCTGAGCCCACAGACGGCCATTCCCAAACTCACCATGCGTCAGAAGGATGCAGACACCACCTGGCTGGGGGAGAGAGAGCCCTCGGTGCCTGACCCAGTGCAGGCAGACAATCTGAGTGGTCACCAAATCCCAGACCTCAGGAGTTCCTGGGTGTCCCCGAAGTGTCTGCATCGTGGCCGGCACAAGGGTATGGCCTGCGAAGGGCGATTTCACCAAGTTTTGATTAGCTCTAGGACAAATTCCATAACATCTAATCAGTGTTAATGTTGTATTGTTCCAAAAATGTCATTGGCAAGCATTTTGTGTGGTTGCCCTGGAGAAAACAGAAGAAATGGAAGCAGGGTCCACAGCTGAGGGAGTTCATTCCCCTTGGGCTAGCCAGGAGAAAGGAGGCAGGACTAGGTAAAAAGCCAAATAGAAATCATGTAACAATGCCATGAAGTCACTGGGAGGTCAGTGTGGACCAGATTAGAAAAAGCTACCTAAAGAAAAGAAGGCTTTTTTAAAAAAATACAATTACCCAACATACAGTAGTACATCATTAGTTTCAGAGGCAGAGTTCAGTGATTCATCAGTTGCATATAACCCCCAGTGCTCATCACATCACGTGCCCTCCTTCTGCCCATCACCCAGTTACCGCATCCCCCACCCACAAGAAGAGAAGGCTTGAGCTGGACCTTATGCAGAGCAAACATCTATTTGGTTATTACTGTGTGCCAGGGCATACAATGAATTCCCCACCAGGCTTTGAGCAAGGTCCTCTTATCTCCATTCTACGAATGAGTAAAAGACACTTAGAAACATTATGGTCGGGGCACCTGGATGGCTGTCAGTTAAGCATCTGCCCTTGGCTCAGGTCATGATCCCAGCATCCTGGGATTGAGCCCCACATCAGGCTCCCCGCTCAGGGGGAGTCTGCTTCTCTTTCTCCCTCTGCGTGCTCTCTCTCCTTCTCTCAAATAAATAAATAAAATCTTAAAAAAAGAAAAAGGGGCGCCTGGGTGGCTCAGGTTAAGCATCTGCCTTCGGCTCAGGTCATCATCCCAGGGTCCTGGGATCGAGCCCCACGTCGGGCTCCCTGCTCAGCAGGAAGCCTGCTTCTCCCTCTCCCTCTCCCACTCCCCCTGCTTGTGTTCCCTCTCTCGCTGTGTCTCTCTCGGTCAAATAAATAAAACCTTTAAAGAAAAAAAAAGAAAGAAACATCGTTGTCAAGGTTCAGGTAGGCCACCCTGAAATTATGCATCAGCTGGTCTGATTCCAAAACCAGTTTTTCCAACCCCAGCATTATTATTACTCAGCCTCCCGCTGTGCCACCAGCCTACACGGGGCACAGAGAGAGACGGGCCAAAGGGGACAGAGGCTGAGCTAACTCAAGAGTTAAAGGTAGAAGCAGGGACAGACGCACAAACAGGTGCTATCCCATCCTCTTTCAAAAGCAGGTTTCCTTCCTACCTGCAGGGGCTTTCCATTTTTTGCCCTGTGCTCATCTGCATTTCCAAAATTTCTCCCACGAACACATAAATGTGTGTCTTAAATAGCAATCAGTATTGTATTAGAATTGTGGGTGGGGCATAGCTGGGGAGCTTTGAGGCAAAGGAAGCAGAGTTCCTCACGCTCTGCTAACGGCTGCTAATGGCGTCACTTCCTGTTACCGAGGAGGAAACGGAGACGTCAGACTAGTAAGCCTCCGGAACCCAAAGGGGGTGAGAAACCAGGTATGTGCCTGGTGCGTGATCTCCCTTCCTGTGTTCTGCTCAAGTTTTCCAGCACGGCAGGCACTGGGATGCCAGGGACAGTTCAGGAAGATGGGTTGAGCGGCAGATGGAGCCGCTGCCGGGAGAGACATTCCCAGACTCCAGACTCTGCCTCGACCAGGACACTGAGCAGCCAGGATCAACAGAGACCATTTTAGACCACAGTGAAGGAAAGAGTTAACGTATGAGAGATTTACGTTCTGGAAGAGAAGACAATGGTGCAGCAACTGACCTTCCTTGACCTTGACTGGTCTATGACCCTGATGTCCGCCAATGCTGAGCACCAGGATCGTGAAATCCAAAGCAGAAAGAAGCACCTGCTCCCCACCCCTTCCCATTCAATCTCCACCGCCGCAGCTCAAGACACTAAATTGGCGGTTCTCAATCTTTCCCTTCAGCAATACACCTGACACTGTTATTTACATGTATAATATGCTCCTCAAATGTTGATGGAAACCCATAAAAAAATTCTGTGGAAGTAAAATGCTGCAAAATATTTTATTTTGCAGGTATTAGCAGAAGGTTTTCCCTTGTGGAAGGTGGCAGATGGGGGGATAGCCCCTGTGGATCCTGGTGGGCTATCTGTACCCCTGATCATTTTTCCCCTACTCAAGAAAGCACACCAAAATGCAAAGTCAATAAGCTCTCGTAAAGAAATCACCTCGAATCGACTTCAATTTATTGAGAAACTTCTCAGCATTGATTCTTTTGCTGTTGTTTTAATGATATGCTGGTGAGACCCCCTCTCAGACACCATTGTCTCTGGATAGGCAACCCCACTTGTTTCTATGGGGATTCTTAATTCCCTGGCCACACTCTGACCTCCTGACCACTAGAGGCCAGATGCTCAGGCACTTTCCAAACCTGGACACCACCCTGACCTCAATCAATTTCTGATTTCCCCCCTTTTGAAAAACAGATCCCTGACACCATCCTCCCTGCCCACCCCCAACATTCTGGCTCCATGGATCCACCTCCCTGGCCAAAATCACTGGCTTTCTCCAATCAACTCATTTGACCTAATTGGTCCTCCACCACTCCACATATTCCACCTGGGACAGGGATTGGATGGGGTCATATTGATTTCCCAATATCCACCATGACATAGTTATTCCTAAAGTGGTGAAAGACACAGGAACAGAGAAGCTAGGGCTAAGGCGATCAAAGGTGACAGAAGGTAAATACTAGTGCTTACAAAAGGATGCACACTTGACATTTCACCTTCTTGAGGGACATTCCCACATATCACACTCATGCGTTTCCTAGGAACAACTTACGATCTGACCCCTGGTCTGTCATGTTATTCTCTTCCACACATTTGTGCTCACACAGCTCACATAGCTCAACTCCCTTTGTCCAAACACCCCTCAACTACTTTCCCAAGTCTTTACCCTAACCTACAGACTATTCTGCTCAGCACAGTGCTGCTTACTCCTGACCCGGGTCCTGTCTCGTTGAGAAGCACCAAGTAATGAAATGGGATCCCACGTAAGAGGTTCGGTTCTCCAGGAAAATTATGACTTTGTGACTTGGAATTTGATGGCCTTCGAGTAGAGATTTTCCACAAAGAAATTGGAATTACACAAGCAGGAGGCATTTGAGAAGTCCCCGCCATTATTAATGTTATATTTACTTTATTCCAGTAGACAAGAGAAACCTGGTATAAATTTATCAAAGCTTTCCAAGCATGAGGCACTGACTACGTTATCCTAATTGAAATGGCCGGCCTAAATATAATTTTGGGAGCAAAAGAAGAGAATATTTGAATTCAGGAATAGTTTGGGAAGGGGAGAAGTTTATGGCTACTTCATCTGTTGTCTGAGCACATTTTCCCAAAGCAGAAATTTCCTGGCACAATCATTATTGTGATTTCACTGAATTAACACTTCAGACCCCACCTTCCATCATCTTTAAAGGAGGAAGCCATGTGTGCTCACCCGCTGAATCATGTAATTTGTAGCTTGAAATCATTCCTACTTCCTTTTCTTTTATTGATTTTTATGTCAAAGCAGATTTTCCAGACAATCTTTAACTTGATTCTGAATCATGGAGTCTGAGAGACCCAAGCAGGTGCTGAAGGAGGAGAGAGTCACACACCAGATTAGAAAGATTTCTGGTTGCATTCTGCCCTGTTGGCAAAAGCCCGTAACTATTTCAAAAGAAAATGAATGTTTGGCTGGCCTGGGGAGCAAGCTGAAATAAACAGAAAAACATTTTTTAATAAGGGAAGAGTTATCTCTTGCAAAGTGCCCCACCCAATCACTACAATTTAAGGTGTTTGCTCAATTATGAGACAAATGTAAGTGAATGGGCAGGGAAGTTGGATGGATTGGACCTTAGAAATAATGCATCACTGTCATTTTAAGATGAGTAAAGTGGGTTTGGAGAGGGAAGACAGAATTTTATGTGAGTCAAGGACCCGTGATTATGTAACATCCTCCCAACCAAGGTGATTTGGTGGCCTCCCCATGACATCACTTATTCATCCCTCATTCACTCCATGTTTATTAAGCCTCAGTTTGCACCAGGCCCTAGTAATCATGATGTGATTGCTATTGAGAAGTTGCCATACTAATGGGGAGAGAGACAAATCTGCCAGCCGCATGAGGAGGATGGATTTTTGCCCAGCAGACCCCAGTAAGGAACCCAGTGGGAAGGCTGTTGCAGTGACCTCTGAGACCAGTGACAGAGCCCCAACCACTGAGCTAATAACTGCTGGAGAGAAGAAGAGATGGGTTCAAGAAATATTTAGCAGGGAAAATGAGCAGCATTGCTGTTGGGCGGGATGCATGCAGTAATGCAGAGGGGAGTTCTCAATGTCCCCTAGATTTTTTTTTTTGTCTTGAGTGACTGGGAACTGAAATAAAAACTGGGATGTGGTGAGGAAACATACAAGTTATCCAGAATGCACTTTAGAACGGAAAGAGCAAGAGAGAGCCACACACAAGCACTCTGAGAGTGGGACGGGAGGAGCGATTAACTCCCACCTGGAGAAACAGGGAAGGCTTCCGGACAGAGTGATGTCAGAACTGAGGGCGATTTGAAGACATGAAAACAGGGGAGCCAGGCATTCTGAGCGAGCGCCCAACATGGGCAAAGCAGAGGAGTGTCTGGGAGAACGGAGGGTAACCCAATGTGGCGAAAACAGAGGGCGGCAGAGGATGGGACAGCAGGAGGTGTGACTGGCGAGGTGGCCCACTACCCGCCTAGGGCCTGGAATGCCAGAGGAAGGGTTTGGATTGTCCCCTAGGGCAGAGGGCAAGGGCAAGGGTTATTGACTAGAAGGGTGACAAGATCAAGGCAGAGTTCTAGAAGATACTTCCCCAATATTTTCAGATTTAAATCATCTTGCTGCACCTAATGCAAGAGCAGAAAAGTCAATTCCACTTCCTGGGAGACTTGAAAATGAATAAAAGTGAAATTAAATAAAATCCCTTCCACATTCCCCTGACTGGCCTCTCTCCAAAAAGGGCAGATGGAAAGAGGTGGGCATGGTTAATGCTTGCCCTTTGACACTGAATGGTGATCAAGCTGCCCCTTTGGAGCTTCCTATGTGGGTCTCAGATCAACTAATGAGCACGTCAAGGAGTGCTCGGTGACCATCCCTGAGCTTTCTGGGGAAGCTGGGACAGGAAGCTGGCCTTCTGGAGTCCTCTTGCAAAAGGGACTTGGAGGAGGAGAGAGGGAATGGGACTGAGGAATGCATTGCCTTGCTTCTGGCAAACCCAGCTCCACGGTGGGAAGGAGCTGACCAGCGGACAGGTGCCCAGGTGCCCACTTCTCCACCGCCCACGGCAGCCTCAGGACACTGAATGGGCCCCAGCCCGTTGACACCAGGTTCGTGCAAGTGAGACACAGGATTCCTAAGGGAAGACATGAGTAGAGGGCTTGAGAAAAGCCCCAGAAATCCTGTAGAGCTGAGCACAGTCAGTGCCCCAGGCACAAACCCTGGAGCCAGAGCCCCTGGTGTTCTGGCTCAGGCTGCACCTGCAAATCCAAGTCTGGTGGCCTCCAGGCCACGGGCCATCTGGAATTGACCCACTCACATGTCGGTCCTTCTTCCTCAATTTGGGATTCCCTGAGGACAAGGGCCACTCAGACTTATCCCTTGGTGTCTTCTTAGTGTCAGAACGTAGCACAAGACCTCTTTCCTAATACAGTAGAAGACAGACTTGGGTGACTCAGACAGTGAGCAGGTGGGAGGGGGCAGGAGTGTGAGAGTCTCAAATAAGGCATGTCCATAGATGGACGTCCACCAATAATGGGCAACTTTAAGGAACCGTGTCCATATAAAATACTCTACCTAGTTATATGTCCATGTATATGTGTGTGTGTGTGTATATATATATATGACAAAATGATTAAATTATACCATTTCTTACCTTTTTTTGTTCAAATTGAATAGCTGCTACTATGAAGTGGTTTGTTTATTGGGCTTTACAGTTTTATAGGAGTAGTTGCTCGGAACCCTGCAATGGAGATTGGGGCTTTGCACCACCCCACTGCATCTACTCCATACTTTTGGCAACTGTGACCCAATTTCCTTTTATGAAAATCAACTTGCCCTAATTTGCTTAGTACAACTGTAAACCAGAGCGACATTCTCTCCCCTAGCTGAAGGGTTAGGCACATCATCAAAGCCAGACAAATTAAACTCTCTCTCTCTCTCTCTCCCTCCCACTCTCTTCTGGGACTCTGTGTCTTGAGCAGTGATACATGGAAAGAAATAAATTATTAGAGCTGTGTTATAAATAACATCTACTTTATTATTTTCACACAAAATAATGCATAATCATTAAAAAATAATAATCCCACATCAGTCCTGAATCAGAATTAGGAGTATGAGGGCAGCCACGCTCTGGAGGGAGGAGATGGGGAGGTGCTTACTGTAACTCAGTTCTTCACCATGGAAAGGGCTAAGGGATGCCCCACAGCTTCCCCTTCCCTTCTTCCACCCTCCTCCTGCCTTTAAACTTTTGATATGAGGGACGCCTGGGTGGCTCAGTCGTTAGGCATCTGCCTTCGGCTCAGGTCATGATCCCAGGGTCCTGGGATGGAGCCCCGCCTCAGGCTCCCTGCTCCGTGGGGAGTCTGCTTCTCCCTCTCCCACTCCACCGGCTTGTGTTCCCTCTCTCGCTGTCTCTCTCTCTGTCAAATAAATAAAATCTTAAACAAAAATAAACTTTTGATATGAACCAACAAAGGCTTAGTTGCTGATTAGCATATGGGAGTGGGGAAAGACATGAAGAAAAATTAGTTATAATCCTTGCCTTTTATACTTTCCTACGTGTCAGGCACTATGTATATATTATACAATTGAATGCAGCAAACTCACCATGTAGCTGCTATTATGCCCATTTCAGCATATAATTGGGAAGGAAGGCATAGGAGACAGCAGGGCTGTCTTTCCCTAGTTACATTTGGAAATGTGTAGCCCACAGTGGAAGTGATTCAAAAGTAGGTGTAACTGTTTGGCTAATGCAGACCCCCGGCTAATCATACAGCATCAAGGGGATTATTTGTAGACACACTGTGCTTATAAGCACGTATTCATAAAAACCAAACATACTGAGCGTGGAATGACTGAACAGTAACACCAGGTATAATAGGAAATTAACTACCCAATCACCAAAGATTGATACTGAAGGCAACATCGTCCACCGAGCTGAATATTAAACATAGGACTCACACGGATGTCCTTCTATCAGTGACAACTGCTTAAAGTAACTGCTGGGCATGGGGGTCACCTAGGGGCTGGCCTTCGGATGCGCCACTACACCTCTTTCCAGCTGCTGACCTCAGAGTCCCTGGGTGGGAGAGGTGGGAAGGGGAGGGGGATGACATCATATTTGGGGGCTGGGCCTGAGAGCAGGACACTGGAAGTGCCAGGCCTGTTTCCTTAAGAGATAGGAAATCCGAAGCACGTGGGTTCCTCCTAACTGATTCATCCAGGCAGAAGCGCCTGGATTGCCATTGCCTACTAGCTCCGACACTCCAGCCTTCCGCTTGCACCTGTAAGCTCCAGGTGCAAATGAACTGGGCTCTGTTCCTGCTGCTTGCAACCAGACACCCTGCCTCCTAGAGGCCCCGAAGAAGAATAACGTGAGCAAACCCCCAGGCTATCAAGAGACATGCCAGTCACATTCGGGATGTACTACAGTCTTCAAGGGGGTGCGACAGTGAAGCGTCTAGAACAGCCTTCTTTCAATCAAGGACCATATAGTGAGCACCCATCAGTACAGCATCCCAAGACAACCATTTTCAAAGAAAGAGAACAGAAAACCATTTCGTCCCGTGCTGTCTACCCTGCTCTCAAACATTTCCTTGGGCTTATAGCGCCCACGGGGGCTGTTGGCACAGGTTATGTTTCAGTCCGTTTTGTTGCAATTTAGTATTAAATAATTCTCTAAAACTAAGTATGGCAACATGCTGTCTTGATTGTTGTTACCTTGTTGTTCCAGGGTTTTGGAACATGTTTTCTTGGAGACTGAGTGGAGCGGACACAGACTAACTCAGGGGCTGACGTGGGAGGCACAGAATCAAAGTGATTTCTAGTTTAAAAAAATGATAATAATACGCTTTTGAGCATTTGTGTCTAGCCCAAATAAATGGAGTACGGTGAAAGGGTCCTGGTTTTTAATGATTGTCGTAATATTAGCATCTGTTTCCTGAGTGTCTGCTCACTATGAACCTGCAACTATTTCAGGTTCTTTTAATTTGTTGTATCAAGTAATCCTCACTGGTGAAGAAATAACTCAGGGTGGCTGAGATGTTTCCAATGCCTCCCAGTTGTCGAGGAGGAGGAGGAGAAGTGAGGAGTTAAAGTCGGGTCTTTCCTGTTGCACAGCCTAAGGTTTTTCCCCGCCTCCCTTATAATCAATCTAGTAATAAGTAACTCGGAGACATGCGGTACCGCAAAGGGAGTTTAATCCAACTCTCTCTTTTTATAAATGAGAACACTGAGGTCCGGGGCGGGGGATGGTTCTTGACTAGCCTCAAACACGGACTAGATCTCCGGGTCTCCTGAATCCCAGACCATTTTTCTCTTCCCACTCCCCCACCCTACAAGAAACCCTCCCTAAATCCGTCATGTTGCAGATGAAGTCGACGTGCTTTTTTTTTTTATTGCAATCCTGCAAATATTAACTGCCATCCTTCATTCCTTCTCCCCAGCATGCCCATCCTTTCAGTGCCTCCTCATCTTGAACCACCTCCCAGATCCTCCTGCCCTTTTGCCCAGAGCTGTGGCCTGAGCAGGTTGCAGCAGGTCCTCGTTGGAGGATGGAGTCATTCAGGAGCAGCCAGGGACAGCAGGGAGGCCAAGGGAGAGCCGAGTGGAGCTGGTCTCAAGGGCAAAGGAACAGCTGACCCTTCACAAGGCCACTGCCAGCCTGGTAAGGGCAAAGCAGGCCCTGATCTCCAGCCACCAGCGAGAGCTGGAGCCTGACAAGGCTTAACTGTCCCCGCAGTGCTGCAGTTGGGACCAACAGGTGTTCCCACAGCTGACTAGGCAGCTCAGTTCCTAGTGGGGACATGGGGTGGGGCACATGGAGCCAGGGACTGCAGAGGCGCAAGGAAGAGGAGACAACCAGACCCATGCAAAGCATTGAGGCTAGCAGCCTGGGATGGTGGTACTTACGGTACTTATTCCCAGCAGGTCAGAAACACTGGAACTTCAGCCCATCAAAGGCTAAAGGCAACATGGTGTAGGGCCACCCCAGCCACAGGGTGGTCCTCATACGAAGCTTCAGTGTCATCCAATATGCACATTCTTGCGTTGGTGGTATAGTGGTGAGCATAGCTGCCTTCCAATATGCACATTCTTGGGCCCCACCCCAGGCCCCCTGAATCAGAAGCTGCATTTTAACAAGACCGGCGGATGACTCGGTGCACATTAAAGTTTGAGAAACACTGGTCAAGGGTAACAGTTCTTGAAGTGTGGGTCCCACGCCAGCAGCAGCCCCTGAGAATTTGTTAGACATGCACATTGGCAGGCCCCTTCCCGGACCTCTGGGGATGGGCCTTGGCAAACGGTTTTAAGGAGGCATCCAGGTGGTTCTGAGGCACAGTGAAGTTTGAGCAGCACTGATTTAGGATACAGCTTGTGCATTTTGGAAGGAGGTAGTTTGGAGGGATCTCAGAAAAGGCGTTCTGATTACAGCTTGGAAGGAGGACCCAGAAGGTTGGCTCTAGCCAGCAGTATCTGTCGCCGTTCCAGCCTCCCAGCACACTTTTCCACAACCACCCGTTCCAGAATCCAGGCCCTGGGATTCCCAAGCTTCAAATCTGAGCTGATCAGGGGTCAGTGCATTTAGTAATGATCATCTCAAATTAGTGTACCCCATCAAGTAAGCTAGACCCCAGATGAAAACAGAAAAGCCGAGATATAGAATCCATCCAGCAGCTGGGGTCTCTCCACCCTTAAGGAGCAGTCCTAACCAGCTAGAACTTCATTCCCTGACCTGTGGAAATACCAGGATCCTCCCCCAAGATTTCTGGGTATTCCTACAAAGTTTACCATCTTAGAATTTCTTCTAGGTTCAGGTTCCTGTGGTGAATCAGGTCAGCAGATGGATAACCTCACTCACCCTTGCATGTGGTCCTGCTGCCCCATAACATCAATATGGGTGAGGGATCCAGCACAGTGGTGGTTTCATGTTAAAAAGAAAAGAAAAGAAAGGAAAAGAATAGGGGAGGGGAGGGGAGGGGAGGGGAGGGGAGAGGAAAAGAAAAGAAAAGAAAAGAAAAGAAAAGAAAAGAAAAGAAAAGAAAAGAAAAGAAAAAAAAGAAAAGAAGAAAAGAAAAGAAACCTAAGGAAAAAGAAAAAGAAAAGGAAACCTGCCATTGGATTTTGGAGGTAGCAGGCTTTCCAGAGGTACTGGGGAAAGGGACTACATTACAGAAATGTAAATCATTCTTAAAAGCCCCAGAACCTCCCCTGGTCTGACACGCTCTTCCCCTTCTCACCTCCCTCCCATCTTCCTTTCCGGCCCCACCCCCCCACCCTCCTTCTCACCCACCTGCTGCTTCTTTATAATACAGAGAAGCTTGTTTTCTTGACTCTCACTCACTGCCCTCCACATCTCATCTTCTGTACCAAGCAGGATATTTTTCTAAGTAAAATATTTTCTTGGGGCGCCTGGGTGGCTCAGTCTTTAAGCGTCTGCCTTCGGCTCAGGTGGGGATCCCAGGGTCCTGAAATCGAGCCCCACATCGGGCTCCCTGCTCCGCAGGAAGCCTGCTTCTCCCTCCCCACTCCCCCTGCTTGTGTTCCCTCTCTCGCTGTCTCTCTCTCTCTCTCTGTGTCAAATAAATAAAATCTTTAAAAATATTTTTTTTTCTTTCCTCGTGGGAACTCCAGTGTCAACTCAAACAGACAGAGAAATCGGGTGGAGTTCTGCTCCACTGGAGCATGCAGCATGCTCCCCCTGTCCACGCCATCCTTTGAAGAGTCTTGATCATGCCTCCTTGTCCCATTTTCTTAATCTATCTCTGAGATCTCTTCTTTCATTTATAATCATTCGGGTTTTTTTCTCTCCTTCCTGCGTCTGAGACCGAAACCTCCTTCCTGGGACTTCTGTGTTGTACAAGGTTAACCATTCCCTGCAGCACAGCCTGGAATTAAGCACCTCTCATCAGTGGGACATTTCCAAGGCAGCTGACAGCTTTATACAAAAGCTGAAATCTAGCTGTCCTTCCTGTAAAGCCTGGTGTCCCCTCTAATATCTGGGGATGTAGGGATCCCAGAAGGAGAGGAGCTCTGTAACTTTGCTCTGCTTTCCACCCCCAGCCCCAGCATTGGACCCTCACTCTCCTTTCCTTGAGTGTCACAACAGCGCTGTGAATGATGTCCCCCATTCAGCCCCTCACTGTCCGCCACCCCACCCCACCCACCCCCCGGGGGCTCTGGTTCCCCACTGATAGAGTCAGCCTCATGCCCTCACATCTTCGATGGCTCCCACTTGCTTACAGAACAACACCAACCTCCCCCCAGCTCATTTTCCCACTAGGTCAGAAAAGGCATAGTGCAAGGAAGATGGAGGGAGGGGAGGGAGGGAGGGAGGGACAGAGGTGGTGTCCATACAAGACAGGAGGACACGCAGTGCAAGCCATAAAGCTGACCTACGGGAGAAGGGTGAGACATATCCGAGGCCACCGTGTCACTCCGTGAAAGCTGGCTTGGGGCTCCCAAATCTGGATGCAATTATTATGAAAAAATCGGGAATAAGAGAACCAGTAGGGGTATACACTGGACATGGGGCATATAGAAAAATAATCCAGGTCGAAGGCCAGTTTGCAAAGGGAATTACATATGTGCTCTCTAAGAAATGTTTTTGTTTTGTCATGTTATCTTCCCCCGAGATAAAGGGCTGTGTGAATGCTGGCATCAGGATCTTATTTCCAGAATAAGCTCCATTCGGTTCCCTTCTCCTGAATATGGCAGAAAGGTTTATTGATCGAGTGTTTTTGTGCAGCCTTTTGTCAAGCCACACACCTGTGGCCCGTGCTTCAGGATCCATGCTGCCTCAGATAGAAAGCTCTGGAAGGTCAGATGCTCCGCCTTATGAATTAAATCACCGTGTATGGCCCCATGACGGCCCATGAGCTATAGAGTATCATTTTAATTTTGCTAATAGAGGGCTGGGAGCAGCCGAGGGAACCATCTTAGAGGCTGGGAAGATGCTAGTTAAGAACATCCCCTGGCCACCTGCAGTGAGAAATCATGATTTTCCTGTATTTAAAGGCCAAAGTTAACTCGGGGGGAAACGCGCAGATGAGGAGTGGAATAATGAAAAGCATGGATGAGGTGGAGAGAAAGTCACAGCCATTTGGCCCGAAGGAGAGGGGGCAGTGCTGTGGTTGTTTCTGTGATGAAATGGAGAGGAATATTGTCCAGGGAGGGTGGTGAGGAGCAAAGGTGCTCCACCCGGGGAGGGGGGGGGTGGGGGCTGGCAAGCATGGATTGGGTCTGGGTTCAGAGAGACTAGGATTTGAATCCTCACTCTTGTTACTTGCCAGACGATTGGCTAGCTCAATTTACAGCTCAGTGTCCACATCTGCAAAATGGGGATCACAGCACCCCACCCCAAAGATTTATTGGAAGAATAAAATGGGATAATAGACATAAAGGTGTCAAACATCTGATCCGTGTTCAGGAAGCCCTGTTTCCTTTCACCCTTCTCTCCTGCCTTCCTCATTTCCTTCCTTCATTCCAGTAAACCAGCTCTAGAAATGGAATAAAACCACGTTTGTCCTCCCCCAAAAGGATGTCACCCATGAACTCCAACAAAGATGTGAGTACTTGCAAATAATCCTATAGGAACTATTTCTGGGGTGAAAGAGATCACCAGAAGACCAATGTCACCCTCAGCTTTGGATGGATTATTACAAGCAATAGTGGGGAATAAATATATAAAGATGCCTTGATGTTCAGCCAACAACATTTTTTTAAAGATTTTATTTATTTATTTGACAGAGAGAGAGTGCACAAGGAAGGGCAGAGGCAGGCAGAGGGAGAGGGTGAAGCAGGCTACTTGCTGAGCAGGGAGCCCGATGCGGGGCTCAATCCCAGGACCCTGAGATCATTACTTGAGTCGAAGGCAGACGCTTAACCAACAGAGTCACCAAGGCGCCCCCAACATTTTCAAAGATGCTCAGAAATTTTTCCAAAACCACATTTCATCTCTCGCCCCAAAACAAGCATCTTGCTCATCTCTGAAATGATGGTGCCGCCACCACCCCCTCATAAGAAACATGGCGTCCATTTAACGGCCTCAGAAACATGGCAGGCCACTAAGTTCACAGGAATTCACACAGGCACAGAAGAGAGGACATCATGATTTGCTTGGGATCTTGTCAGTATGTCAGAAGGTTGTTTAAAAATTTGGCAACGGCTGTCGTGGGACACGCTAGGAGTCACCAGACAAACAGGGCCCTCCATGAGTTACCTCCATCCCCTGCCTTCCAGATGCTTCTGTCCCACAGGAGGGTTAAGAGCTGCCAGCTGGTTAAAGTCTGAACAACACCAGGACGTGGGAATGACGAAGAACCAGGATAACTACATGAAGAAAACCGCAGACTACAATTTACTTCCATAAAACAGATCCTTGGTTGTGTTAACTTCCAACCAGACTTGTGTTTTGTTTTTGTTTTTTGTTTTTTTATTCATTAACCCATGTGTTCATTGAGGACCAGGAAACACCAGGCAGAGAGAACATGGTATGCCAGGAAGAAAACAAGCTTTGGAACCCGGGTCTGGTCTCCCTCCACCTCAGTCTTCTCATCAGGAAAATGGGAGTAACACCATGATCTAGCACATGGGGTTGCTGTCAGGATTAAATGTATTGTAGAGATTGCATTACTGGTCATCATTTCTCCCTCGGGCTTTGCCTTGTGGCTTTGGCGTTGTCCCCTCCCTGCCCACCGCCTCTTTCCCACCCCTTGACTTTGGGTTTGGCCATGTCATTTGCCTTGATGGATTGAACAAGGTGGACGTGACAGTGCACCAGTTCCTAGCGTGAGCCCTGAGAGGCCTTGCGTTTTTCCACTTGTTCTCTTGTGCCTCTGCCCTAGACAAGAGAAGAACATGCCTTGGTTACCACGGCTGGTCCCAGGAGGGTGGGACCCATGAAGCAGAGCCACTCCAAAACAGACCCATGCTGGCAGACTTGCAGACCTACGGTAAGAAGAACCACCCAACCGAATCCAGCTCTGCTCAGCTTAGATCAGCCAAACTCCACACAATACGAGCAATATGAAATGACTGAGGCTCTTTAAGCAACGGAATTTTGGAATGGTTTGTTATATGGCATCACTATTGGAATAGCCAACCAATACACCTGTATTTACATGCCCACGAGCATAAAGTATCTCCCATGGGACCGAGTCTAGAGTAGGTGCCCAATAAATACTAATTTCCTCCCCTCTCCCTACTACATTCCATGTACTGTGGTACATGCTGGAAATACAGGGGTAATTAAGACCCTCGAGAAATTTTCAGGTCAGTGGAGTAAGAACGATAATATATCAGTTCACGTCCTGGATCCCTCACAGAAAATTAATGGAAGCTGTAGAAAGGAAAAGCAATGAGCAAAGGTCTTCTTTTCCTCAATTTTTCACTAAAATATGATTAAACAGACACTCTCCTCAAATAGAGATGTCTTTTCTATTTCCTGAGACCATATCCCTCAGACACTCTCATGAGTCTGGAAAGAAGGACTCCTTAAAGACAGGGAGAATTTTGAGGGCTATGCCTGTTCTTTGCCTTCTATCAGGTTTCTGTTAGAGACATCAGCAACCAGCCTGGTTTCGGTGGGGTCAGAGAATGCCACAAATCTAGCTAACTTGAGCTCGAAGCAGAAGGCCTTCAAGGGAGATAAAAGGACTTCTCTCTTTATCAGTGTTGAAGAAAGTAGTTCAAAAGTGGACCTATTTTTGTGAAGACAAAAGTGTACCCTCTGCAGCTGCCTTCCCTCATGAAAGGAAACAGTTCTTGATGGGGACTTTGTCTGCAATGGAAGAATCAAATCCCCTAGGAGGTAAGGTGTGAAGATATTAGCGATTTTATCACCGGCCATGTAATGCCTATCACTGAATGTTCATCCAGTAATGGTACAGCCCCATAATACCCTTCCGTGTTCTTAAATCTCTCCTGTCAGGGGAGCTTTAAGGATGGTTTCTATTCTTTACCCTTTTGAAATGACCGTTCAATGATTTGCTATCAGAGGAGCCTCAGCCTGACAGAGAATTATTGGCTTTTTACTTGTCAGCTCAGAGAAAACATCTATGTGATGCCACTGTCAGCCAAGATGGCCCACAGACAAAAGAGCACCAAGATGTGAAGGTTGGCATCCAGAGGGAATGGTGTTATTCCAGGATTCAGTCATGCCTCAGGTCCAGCGAGGGCTGGTCTCCTCCAACAGAGGGACCTGCTTTAGGAGAAAGGACTGGAAGATGTGTTTGCATGAGCAGACCCAGTTCTGGGGAAGTCAGAGCTCTGAGCAGCATTTCCCTCTGACTCTGGTAAACAGGGACCTCCCTCCCTTCCCAGAAGCTGGATGGCTCCAGAGTCTTCCTTAGACCATGGGCTACCAAGCACTCTCATCTACATGAGCTCACGTGAACCTTACCTCTAGCGGGACCACCACCTTAGCGGGACTCATCACGTTACACATTAGACCATATGAAATTGACTGGTTTTTGGCCTACAAAAACTGCAACTTCAAGAAAAGTACTAATTTTTCTGAGTCAGGTTTATTAGACACAGTAAAATTCAGACTTTTTTATGTATACCTATATAGCTCTATCAGTTTTGGCAAATGGTCTGTCATGTGACAGCCACCAGTCAAGATTACAGAACATTGCTGCCATCCCCAAAAGTGCCCTCATGCTTGCTTTGTAATCAGTTCCCATCCCCTACACCCAGCCCCTCACAACCATCCTTACGGATTTGCCTTCTCTAGGATACCATAGGGATGGGGTCATACAGCAGGTAGCCTTTCGAGTCTGGCTTCTTTCATCTAGCATCATACACTTGAGATTCATCCGTGTTGTTGCGTGTGTTAGTGGTTTGTTCCTATTTACTGATGAGCAGAATTCCACAGTATGGATTCACTACTTTTTTTTTTTTTTTTGTACCCATTCCAGTGGATAGACAATTAGGTTGTTCCCATTTGGGGATGACAATTAATAAAGCCACTCTAAACACTTGCATACAGGTTTTTGTGTGGGCGAATACTTTCATTTCCCTTGGGTAAATGCCTCCAGGTGGGATCGCTGGGTTGTAAAATAAATGTATTTAACTTTATTAAAATACTGCCAAACTATTTTCCAGAGTGATTGTTGCACTTTGCATTCCCAATGGCAGCATTTGAAAAATCCAGCTCCACATTGCTGCCCACATAGGTATTACCAGCTGGGCAGGGACCGCAGGTGGGTAGCCCCTCTAAGAGGTGTGGAGTGGTATATGATGTACCTCTCCCTGATAACTGTTAATGCTGAGTATCTTTTCATGGGCCTACTTTCTACCCATATATCCTCTTTGATGAAGTGTCTGCTCAAGTCTTTTGCCCATTTTTTTAATTGAGTTATCTGCTTCCTTACTATTGTGAAATTTTTTATTCCAGGTCTTTGTTCAGAAAGTTAATATCTATTATCAGGATCCCAGTCCTTTATCAGATATGTGTTTTGCAAATATCTTCTCCAAGACTGTCTTGCATTTTCATTTCCTTATACAGTGTCTTTTGAAGACCATAAGTTTTTAATTTTGATGTCGTCCAATTTATCATTTTTCTCCTTTCATAGCTCATGCTTTTTGTGTCCTCTAGAAGAAATCTTTGCCTAACCCAAGGTTACAAACATCTTATATTTTCTTCTAGAAGTTTTATAATATTAGGCTATGATCCATTTTGAGTTAAGTTTTGCATAGGGTGCAAAGTATGGTTCAAGGTTTTTATTTTTGTTTTATTTTTTTGCCTAGGGATATCCAATCATTCCAGCATCATTTGTTGAAAAGATCATCCTTTCTCCATCGAACTGCGTTGACATCTTTGTCAAAACCAATTGACCAAACATGTGCAGTCTATTTCTGGACTCTATTCTAACTCATTGATCTATGTGTCTATCCTTTTTCCAATACCATATGGTCTTGATGACTGTGGCTTTATAGTATGTCTCAAAATCAGCTAGTGGGAGTCTTCCAACTGTGTTTTTGGTCGCTGTTGTTGTTTTTTCCAAAATTCTTTTAGCTATTCTAGTCCCTTGCTTTTCCATATACGTTTTAGGATCAGCTCATCAATTTCTATAACTACACCTGATGAGAGAGTGACTTACCCAAGGTCACACAACTGCTATGCATTATCAGCTCAGTCTCCAATCGTGTTTATGGATCCAAGTTCATGATGTGGCAGTGGGCTCCACACAATAGAATAGAGGAGAATATCATTATGGCAAAGAGCTGAGGCAGGTCCCGCAGAGCTTGCCAAAGGTCAGAAAGTCTGGCTCTTGATACCTTGGGAAGAAAACCAACGCTGTCCTCGGTCACTTGGCCCTGCCTTGCCTTATCGGGGAAGGGAGGATAACTGGATATTGTCTGAAACAAATCACACAGTCACAAACCCCGTGTCTGGGGGAGCCGAGGTGGAGCCCTGGCATCTCACGGAGCCTTGGTTCTCAGCATTAATACGCCCTGTCCTGTTGAGAAGTCCATTCAAGCAAGCTTCTGCCCTGGTTTCCTGGCTAGTGTTCCCAGCCCCCTACTGTCAGCTGGTGCTCAGACACCCTGCCTCACCCACAGCACGGTTCCCCACTGTTTCCTGCACCCTATCATCGGCCAAGGCTCCCAAACAATGAGTGCTCAGAACAGAACCCTGCTCCCTGTGTCTGTCCCTGTGACTGGACCCACACTCCGGGATGTTCCTGTTATCTCTATCCCCTTCCCAAACCGATCCCCGCTTTAGGCTTCCCCTCTGGTCTGCTTCTAGAAAGTATCCCTTCCAGCCACCCAACACCGCACAGCCGGGAGGCAGACTGGAATAAGCAGTTGAGAATTCCAAAGCTGGGATTTGGGACCAGACAGAACTGGGTTTGAATCCCACATCTGTATTTTGGGGCAAGATACTTAATTTTCTCAGTCTCCGTTTCTTCGTTTATAAACTGCCCCCCACAGGGCTGCCAGGAGGACTCAAAGGAAATGAGGCATCTGAAGTCTTTGGCGCTGCTGCCGGGACATAGCCGGGCGTAATCAGCACTATCGTGGCTCCTCTAGCCCAGACCCTGTGCAGGGCGGCTCCCTGTCCCGACCAGCCCGCAGCACTGAGAAGGAGACCTGCCTCCCAGCACAACCCCGGCTCCGTGTCACAGGCTGCAGCCCCTCTTCCTGCCAGCTGAGTGGAAACAACCTTGGAAAGATTCAGCTGCAGAAAATCCTCCATCATGAGAACACTGAGTCTCTCCCCTGTAGGTTTCTTATGCTGACTGGATTGGAGAGAAACGGGCATTTATTTTTCATGATCCAGGAAAAAAAAAAAAAAAAAAAAAAAAAACCCTTTTGCACTTAGAGAAAGGAATTCAAGGCTAATATCCGACTCTATTGATAGACTTATTCACTTGTAATGGTGGATGACCAGGGGGAGAGCCCATCTCTATCACTGGAGGACCTTAATGAGTGCTTTAATTCGCTCATTTTCTCACTTACAGTAGAGCTAAATGAGAAGCTATCTTTCATTCCCAAAGACGGTGCCAATGGCTCAGGAATAGAGAAGCCTGAGGTTCTTTTCCGATGGTGCTGCTGGATGGTGTGGGTCCACCCCGCTCTGCAGGCTCTCCCTGTGACCAGAGGTAGGGACTGATGAGAAGGCAGCCTGAGTTTGGGAGGGAAGCTGAGGTCTAGGGTGCAGCACTGCACACCACGCATACAGGAATCATGACTGCAGGGTGCCTGGGTGGCTCAGTCGGTTAAGCATCTGCCTTCGGCTCAGGTCATGATCCCGGGGTCTCGGGATCAAGTCCCTCATCAGGTTCCCTGCTCAGCAGGGAGTCTACTTCTCCCTCTCCCACTCCCCCTACCCCTGCTCATACTCTGTCTCTCTCTAAAATAAAATAAAATAAAATAAAATAGGAATCATGCCTGCCATCGTGGTGCATCCCCATGGAGCTCTAACCACGCGAGGACAGGTAAGAGTCCACTTGCTCAAAGAACCAGTACGGGTGTCCTCTGAGTCTTGCAGGTGAGTGGTCGTTGGAAGACCTCAAGCGCGAGAAACAAAAGCGACCCCAGGGACACAGCAGAAGTCTCAAACTGCATGCACGGCATGGATAAGAGCACAACCCCCAGCCCACGGGTATGCCAGGCAGCACACAAGAGCAACCCCCAGGCCAGTGGGACATGTTCACAGACACAGATCTGAACTCACTGCCTTCCTGGCTACCCCGTTTCCTGTCCTCCATCCATGTCTGCCTTCTCTCCTTCCCCCGATCCCTCCAGACTGACATGCTGGCGGCTCTAGTCTTCCCCATCCTGTATTTCCTAATTCATTTGCCCAACGTCGATTGGTCCCCTCCCTCCTCACAGCAAACCTCACTTGGAGCATTGAAGGGGTCAGCATTGGGCAGCAATGCCCCTGTGAGCAGCTTCGTTGAGGTTCCAAACAGGCGCTGCCCCTTCTTCCCAGTACAGCCTGAGAAGGGCTGATTCCACTCCCAGAGGAGTGCAGGCAGGATCCCAACTCTCGTCCAGGGAGGCCAAACACCTCATGGGTATGCCTCAGCTCCCCCAAACTTCCCCTGTGCCAGACACGGCATTTCTTCCTGCTGTGCCAAAGTTCAGCCTACATCGCAGATCAAGGATGGGTAAGAGCATCAGTTTGCCTGGGAGTGTCCCAGTTCCAAAACCCAAAGTCCCCAATCCCAGGAAACCCCTCAACCCCAGGTACAACAGGACAGCTGGTGACCTGAGTAGATGACATCAAATCCAAGGGGAGGCCCAGGCAAAAACTACCCCCTATAGACCGAGCAGAGGGCAAAGGTGGTAGGAAGCTGGAGGCCAGGCCAGAAGCTCTGCAGAGAGTTCTAAAAACTGAACGGTCCCCTCTTACATAAAGAACCCATCCTAGGGGCGCCTGGGTGGCTCAGTTGGTTAAGCGACTACCTTCGGCTCAGGTCATGATCCTGGAGTCCCGGGATTGAGTCCTGCATCAGGCTCCCTGCTCAGCGGGGAGCCTGCTTCTCCCTCTGACTCTTCCCCCCCCTCATGTGCTCTCCCTCTCATTCTCTCTCTCAAATAAATAAATAAAATCTTTAAAAAAAAAAAAAACCTATCCTAAGCAGGACAGACCTGGACTCAAAAATAGCCCCCCAAAGCTCAGTGTCTTTAAGGTAGTAATGTTCGTTTGTTGCTTAGATGATGACACATTAATGTGGGCTGGCAGAGGGGCCCTGCTCCACATTCAGGCATGGGGGCCCTTCAGTGGAGTTGCCTGACATGCCTTAGGGCAGGATCCCCTGCTGGGTCCTCTGTGCTTCATCAGACCCAGGAGGAGAGAGGCAAAGAGTACCTGGAGATGGGGTTCATGACCAGCTGGAACAAAGTCACAGGACTGGGTCTAACGTCAGGCAGGCATGAAAACACAGCTGTGTGCCAAAGCAGAACAGGAAATAGGCTCACCTTCATCTGCAGAACTCATGAGTCAGACAGTCCAAATGCTCCCTTATCCCACACGCCCTTGACACAGCGACCACATGAGAATCCTGGCCGGGGGGGCGGGGGGGGAGAAGGATAAAGGAAGAGAAGCCAGCGGACTCCACTCCTGGGTATACACGCAAGAGAAATGAAGGCCAGGGTTCTCCCTAAAACTCACCCGTGAATGCTCATAGCGACACTATTCACAACAGCCAAGAGGGGAAACAACGCAGACGTCCATCAGGATGTGGTGTGCCCATAGCAGAGAACGTTACCCAGCCTGAAAAAGGAAGGCAACTCTAGCACGTGCTACCATATAGATGAGTCTCGAGAACATTATGCTGAGTGAAAGAAGCCAGGCACTAAAGGGCAAACAAACATCACACAATTCCACTGAGATGAAACATCCAGGATAGGGAAACCCACGGAGGGGTGGCTGGGGATGGAGAGGGGCTGCTAATGGCCACAGGGCCTCCATCCACGGCATTAGATAGTGGTGATGGTTGCACCACCTGTGAATTGCTGAAAACCATTGAACTGTACACCTTTAAAGGGTGGATTTTATGCAATGTAAGTTATGGCTCCATAAAAAAGAGAGGGGAGGAAGGAAGGAGGGAGGGAGGGAGGCAGGGAGGGAGGGAGGGAGGGAGGAAGGAAGGATGGAGGGAGGGAGGAGGGAGGAGGGAGGGAGGGAGGGAGGAAAACCTGCCACTCTGTTCCCCACCCAGGTCTTCCCATCCCTGCACAGACCGCACCCCTGCCAGCCCCCTTGGCCCCTCCGTGGGCTCCTGGCACGCCCCTGCCCCACAGCTGGTTGGTGGGTAGCTAGGGGATGCCTGCGCAACAGTTGTCGTGGTGACATGTGACAGGGCCAAGCCTTACTCTGCTCCTCCATCTCCCAAGCATCAGGTGGGCAGTGCTGCCAGGAGCCCACAGGTGCTGCAGAGGTGAAAAGCACCAGATGTATTGATTACCAGTGGCATTATTGATCTTCATTTCTGCGGGCACTCCCGGGGCACTGGAGCTTCTAACTGAACCACAGAGCTTCTGGAAGCAGTAACCTGAAATGTTTCTTTGCCATCTGGTCTCTTAATGACCCTTCAGCTCAAAGTGCCAAGACTTCCAGGGAAGGATTTTGGGCACAAAGTCTAGTTTTTCTTGCTGGGGCAGCTTCAGAAAGAAAGTTCTGAAGACACAGACAATCTGAGATGTCTGTGTTTCCTGAGAACTGTCCCTGAAGTAGAACCACTCCTTACTGGCTGAGTTCGGTCACTTTGCCCTCACATGGTTCCTCACAGCAACTGTGTGAGATGGGTGTCATTAGTCCCATTTTACAGATGAGGTGAGTGAGACACAAAGGGAAGAGGTTGGTCCAGGGTCCCCACCTGCTCACAAAGAGTAGAACTTAGCCTCATTTACAAATGAGAGAAATGAGGCCCAGAGGGGTTAAGTGTCTGCTCTGAGGTCACACAGCTCAGACCTGGAACTTGGGCCTTCTGCCTCCCAGGACATGCTCCATCACTGCCACCACAGCATTTTAAGGGAAAATCTGTGTCACAGCGGATGAAGGAGAGAGTTCTATAGTCATCCCTGGTGGGAAACCTCCCCTTCCTTAAAGGGTCGTCATCACCCTCTCCTCTGTATGCCCAAAGCATCCATATTAGACCCCAGCTGTCTTTGTGTATATAAGTCATCCCCGCCAAACAGGAGCCGTAGCTTCCTTATTTTTCCATCTCAGAAACTAAAACAACACCCAATATGGCATCGAGTTGACTCCATGCATTCGCTCGTTCATTCGCAAACATTTACTGAGCACTATGTGCCAAGTTTTATTCTGGGGTGCCGACGCAATGGTGAACAAAACAACCCAGGTGTTGGCCTTCACGGAGCTCGAGGCCCATGGGATGGGGCAAACAACAAGCTAGAAGTGAAAGAATAAGTAAACAGATCATTTCAGCTGGTGTCCACAGGTTCACAGACAAAAAGAACAAGAAAAGTAAGACGGGGGTGGACACGTGGCATCTGAATGAAAAGCTGAGTGATTCGAAGGAGCCAGCCATGCCAGAGCATGGAGGACAGAGGGACCCAGAAGTGCATAGTGTGGTGTCTGGGAAACACAGAAAGAGGGCCAGGTAGCCGGAGCACAGTGAGCAAGGGAGAGTGGTTCCGAACAAGGTCAGAGGTAGAGGCCAGATGGTACAGGATACGAGAGCCACGGCAAGGCGTCTGGAATTTGCTTGGGCATGACAGGAAGCAACAGGTGGGGTTCAGGCACAGGAAGGTCCTGTCAGAACACCCCCTGACCACGGTGGAGAGAGAAGGGCCTCAGGAAAGTCAGTCCACAGTTCAGAAAAAGGTTCAGTTCCTTAGCCACGTGTTCCAACTCAGCGCCATCATGACTACATGACACCGTGTACCACCTGAGCTGGTGCAGCAGGAAGGACACCAGACCCCCCAGGTAGAATGCTTGCCCAGATACTTAACTTTGGTCAAATGGTACAGAAACAATAAGACAAATCCAGAGTGCTGGGCATTCTATGCAACAAGTCAACTGGGCTGTTAAGAAATGTCATGTCCTGAAAGAAAATCGTCCCCAAAGAAAGGGCAGCTCTAGAAGAAGGAGGAGGAGGAGGAGGAGGAGGAGGAGAAGGGGAGGAGGAGGAGGAGGAAGAAGAAGAAGAAGAGGAGGAGGAGGAGGAGGAGGAGGAGGAGAAGGAGAGGAAGAAGAAGAAGAAGAAGAAAAAGAAGAAGAAGAAGAAGAAGGAGAAGGAGAAGGAGAAGGAGAAGGAGAAGGAGAAGGAGAAGGAGAAGGAGAAGGAGAAGGAGAAGGAGAAGGAGAAGGAGGGGAAGAAAAAGAGGAAGAGGAAAAAGGAAAAGTGGCTGAAGAGAGACAACCATTAGATTCAGTGTATGGTTCTCAAATGGATCCGGAGGAGGGATTGGAAACCCCTATAAAGAACATACTGGGACTACTGCGGAAATCTCAATCCGGATTGTGAGTCACATAATAATGCATCGATGTTAAACTTTAGGAGTGTGATAATGATGTTGCATTTATGTAGAACAAGGTCTTCATTCTCAGTAATGTTGAATGGCTGAGGGGTGAAGCGTCAGGATGTCTGTAACTCACTTCCAAGCATTTCCTCCCCCAAGAAAAGGGAGAAAAAGAGAGAGAAAGTAAACTTGGCGAAATGTTACCAACCAGTGGGTCCAAGGGCAGGACAAGCAGGTGCATTCATTTTCCACCTTGCCAACAGGCTTGAATTTTTCAGAATAAAAAGTTGGGAGGATGGGAAATAGGTAAATAACATGATAATCCATTGAATGTACGCACGGGATTTGGGGAGCTCCTCTCCCTGAGCGCTTCATGAGCAGTTGGCTCACATTGATTCTGACATGCACAGTTCTGGAAGGACGGGGCAGGATTAGGGTGAATGATCCTTCATGGTCTCCTCCAGATTGCAGATTTTTTTTTTTTTTAATTTGGAAATTCCAGAAGCAGCATGGACCATGTGTGTGATGTTCTAGTGGCTACTGCCATCTCGTGGATCTCTGAGTCTCAGCGAGGGTGGAAGCCACACATTCAGGGTCACCGGATGCTAATGAGCTGCCCTCCACCAGCCTGACGGTTAACATGCCCTGGAGGTTAAAGGTTTAAGCGCTTTTGTTAACTTCCCTCCACGGTGAGTAATGGAGAAGCACAGGCTCCATCCTCCAGCAAGGGGGCACCCTGGATGCACAGCATCTTTTGTCTTTAAAATGACCAGGCCTGACAGAACTTTTGATTGATTTTATTCTACAAAACTGGAGCTGGGGAGCCATTGAGGGGAATTTTACTGCCATTTGCACACAATATTGACTTGTTGGCATTGTTTTCTTATTCACGAAGACTACTAAAAATTAGACTGGACACTTCCGATACTGCCCTTTCAAAACTCTATCTAGGGCACCTGGGTGGCTCAGTTGGTTAAGCATCTGCCTTCGGCTCTGGTCATGATCCCGGAGTCCTGGGATCGAGTCCCACATCGGGCTCACTGCTCCGCGGGGAGTCTGCTTCTCCCTCTGACCCTAACCCTTCTTGTGCTCTCCTCTCACTCTCAAATAAATAAAATAAATTCTTTAAAAAAAATCCTGTCTAATTCACAGACAAACCTTAAAAGCGGGTCTGAGAAGGTTCCCCTTGATTGAGAAGCTATCAGAAGGGGGTAGACTGCCTTGCCACAATAAAGAGAATGTTAGAAGCAGCTGGAAATAAAAATAGATTCTGGATTTTCTTTGCATGAGCGATAGCTGGGGTACAAGCTCTGAAATCTTCGAGGATGGGCTTACTTGGGTGAGCATTTTTGGCTTTGCAGGACTACTTCCTGCTTGGGGCAGCTTGGACATGTCCCCTTCCTGAGGGTTCTTCATCAACCTGGTAATGATAACACATAGGGTTGTTTTAAAGATTAAGGATGTTTTCGGGAAGTGCTTCAGCAGCAGAAGACCTGAGGGCTAAAACACAGATTGCTGGGCCCCACCCCTAAAATTTCTAATTCACTGAGTCTCGGGTGGCCTGGGAATGTGCATTTCTAATTTCTAACAAGTTCCCAGGTAATGCTGATGCTGCTGGTCTTGGTCATAGTTTGAGAACCATTGTTTTAAGAATTAAACACCACAAATACCTGGTAAGCACCTAGCAGGTCGCTGACAGTCAATAAAATGTCTACCTGAGGTCTCCCGGCCACTCCATCCTACACACCCCCTGCACCAACCTTGGAGTTGACACAAGAGTTTCTGAGGCTGAGGCTATCTTTAAGGGTATGCAGGAAAGTTCTTCCTAAAGACACTTCGCAGCCCACAGTGGGTAGACCAGCACCTCCCCCCGCCTCCCAAAAATGCTCATCCACGTAGAATCTCAGAAGATGACCTTGTTTGGATATGGGATCCTCACCGATGTTGTGCAGGTGAGGATTGAGATGATATGATACTGGGTTAGAGTAAGTCCCAAGTCCAGTGAGAGTGTCCTCAGGAGAGAAAGGGACACACAGACACACCGAGGGAAGACAGCCATGTGAAGACAAAAGCAAAGACAGGAGTGACACTGCCATAAAGCAAGGATGGAAACATTTGACCATCTCTGTGATCCTTTGGAGCCCAGTCAATCAGCAAAAATCCAAGGAAACTGTAGGGTTCTGGCAGGATCAGTTGTCAAGGGTCCTTCTAGAAGATTTTATTATTTTTTTTAATTTTATTTTATTATGTTATGTTAGTCACCATACATTACATCATTAGTTTTTGATGTAGTGGTCCATGATTCATTGTTTGTGCATAACACCCAGTGCTCCACGCAGAACGTGCCCTCTTTAATACCCATCACCAGGCTAACCCATCCCCCCACCCCCCTCCCCTCTAGAACCCTCAGTTTGTTTCTCAGAGTCCATAGTCTTTTATGGTTCATCTCCCTCTCCAGTTTCCCCCCCCTTCATTTTTCCCTTCCTACTATCTTTTTTTTTAACATATAATGTATTATTTGTTTCAGAGGTACAGGTCTGTGATTCATCAGTCTTACACAATTCATAGTGCTCACCATAGCACATACCCTTCCCAATGTCTATCACTCAGCCCCCCCAACCCTCCCACCCCCCCACCACTCCTGCAACCCTCGGTTTATTTCCTGAGATTAAAAATTCCTCATATCAGTGAGATCATATAATACTTGCCTTTCTCTGATTATTTCGCTTAGCGTAATACCCTCTAGTTCCATCCACATCGTTGCATGTGGCAATGGCACATGCCATCTTGCAATGGCAAGATTTTGTTTTGTTTTTTTAACAGACAGAGAGAAGGACTCAAATTATCCAAGAACTTAGCCATCATCTACATGATTCCTTTTCTTCATCTTGACCTCCAGTTCAAGATCTCCTTCCCTTGGGTTGCTTCTGTACGGACATATTTTGGAACCATTTGCATAAGCTCATCCCTCATGTGTGTGGTATCTGGGTCAAGGGTCCAAATGAGGGCCTACCTACCACATATCTATATCTAAAAGCTAGAAATCAACCCATCAAACCATCAAATGACATGTTCTAGCCTCCTGCCTTGACAAATACCCCTTCACTTTGACCTGCAAGACGAGGTGTGACTCAAATTCCTAGACTCACTAGTATTTTTTCCTGGACTATGGCAGCCTGGGGAGGGCCCCCGCACCTCAGTCCCTCAGCCTTCAGCAACCAGCCCATCCCTGCTTTTCACAGCCCAGCTCTGCCCCACACCTTCAACGGCCCTACACACATGCAATGCATGTGGATACCCTAGCCCACATGTCCAGGTTCCATCTGCACCATCTACTACCTGTCACCCCTAGATCACCCCACAGGCTTAGGGTATGCACACTGGAAGCACAGTCTGCCCTCGGGAGTTGGGCTGAGGGAAGAGACACACATCAGCTCTGAAAATGGCCTCAGGCCACCAGATAGGTGATATCAGGCACAGAGTAGTGTGGCACAGGTGTGGATGGACACAATTCCTTAGCCCCAACCCTGTGGGGCCCCACCCTGCAGCAGGACCTGAGAAGGGCCTTCTAAAGCACGAGACCTAGAGGACGGGCCCAAGGGAAACACTGGTTTGCCTGCCCAACATCCATGTCCCATCTTTGGGAAACAGCACTTCAATTTTCCTTTGGGGAACCACTGTCCACTCTTCCAGTCCATGTGGTTGGGTCTCACCCTTGCCACTTGGGCTGTACAGTTCATGCCCTATACAGGGCCGTGTGCTAAGGGATGAGTGGGGCTGAAATCCAGCTGGGCCAAGCATGTGCAGCTTCAGGCCAATGGATCAAGGCCCCTTGTTATTTACTGGCCCTGAAAGGTCACCCCACCACCTCTCCAGGGACCAGGCTTGCTCTGTCTCTGGCCAGAGGCACCAAAATGATCACCAGCAAAAATACCTGACGGAGGAGACCATTTCAGTAGCAGTGAATGTAAAGAAGACCTGGAGATTGAGTTCTTTCAAAGCCCAATGGAACAACAGACTAATGAAGCTGCCAAAAAAAAAAAAAAAAATTAAGCTAGAGCTGCCCTCAACCACATTTATAGAAGTCTAGCACTCAGATCAAAGGAAGCTACAGATCCAATAGGTTTGCATTGGTCAGACCACATTGGGAAACTTACATTTTTAACAAATTTTCTCTATGAAAGGCTAAAAAACAAACAATAATCAAATGCAGCCTCTAAATGCAGTTCATGAGAAAATTCTATTTGTTCTTTAAAGATTTAACATAAAGGTTCTCAACCTTAGCTGCATGTTAGATTCAACTGGGGAGCTTTTAAAAATATTAGTGCCAGAGCCCAACCCCCCCCCCCAAGATTCTGACTTAATTGCTCTGGGGAAGGCGGAGGGAGGTTCAGGTAACAGTACTTTTTGTAAAAGCTCCCTTGGTGATCATAATGTGCAGCCAGGAATAAAAACCATGGGTTTAATATGAGGCAAACACTTCAGGAAATGTGCGTGTTCACTAAATAGTACAAACATCACCTAAACCAGTAGTCCCCACTCCAGGAGGACAGTCAGAAACATCTGAGGCAGTTTTTGTTTTTGTTTTTTTTTTTAATTCAGGTCCCTGACCTGACCTTAACTGAATCAGAATCTTCTTCATTGAAGCCCAGAACTCAGCATGTTTTCAAAGTTGCCTGCTTAATTTCATTTTTTTTTAAAGATTTATCTATCTATTTCTTTTAGAGAAAGAGAGAGCACAAGCAGGTGGGGCAGAGGGAGAGGGAGAGAGAGAGAAACTCAAGCAGACTCTACACTGACCTCTGAGCCGGACACGCTGCTCGATCCCAGGACCCTGAGATCATGACCTGCACCGAAACCAAGAGTCAGATGCTTAACCAACTGAGCCATCCAGGCGCCCCACCTGCTTAATTTCAATAATCAGCCAGTGACCTAACATTTTTCTGTTAGGGATAATATCAGCCTCATCTGGGATTCAACGCAGGTGTATAAAACTAGTATGGGGCTGAGAATCGGTATTTTAGAAGTTTCCCTTCCCTGAGATTCTGTTGTGTACCCAGACTCTATCACTAACCTGGGGAAGAACAATTAAAACCATAAGCATATTTTAATGGCTACTGTATTAGTTATTCACTGCTGCATGACAAATGATTCCAGTCTTTAGAAAAAAAAAAATGTCATCTCACAGTTTTGGTGGGCCAGGAATCCAAGTGTGGCTTGGATGGATCCTCGGAGTCTGGGTCTCTCCCAGGCAGCAGTGAAGATGTCTGGGCTTGGCCATGGGGTGGACCTGGGTCCAAGCTCACTCAAGCGATCATTGGCAGGATTCACTGTTCTCCTGCTGTCGGGCTGAGGTCCTCGGTTTCTCGCTGGCGGTCACCTGGAGACCCTCTTCTGTTCCTTGCCGTGTGGACCTCTGTGTAGGGCGGCTCACAGCTTGGCAGCTGGTTTTCTCAGGGTGAGCCTGAGAGAAAATGCTAAAAAGATGGAAGTCACAGTCTTTCGTGACCTAGTCACAGAAGGGGGCATCCCATCCCTTGGTGGTATTCTGTTTATGAAAAGCGAGTCAGTAAAACAAGAGGTACCACTACACACCTATTAAAACAGCCAACATCCAAGACGCTGACAACACTGGTGCTGGCCAGGACGTAACCAGAGTTCTCATTCATTCAGTGGGAATGTAAAATGGTACATCCACAATGGAAGACAGCTTGATGGTTTCTTACAAAACTACACATCCTCTTACCCTATGATCCAGCAATCCTGCTTTTTGGTATTGACCCAAAGGAGTTGAAAATGTATGTCTACATGAAAGCCTGCACATGGATGTTTACAGCAGCTTTATTCACGATTGCCAAAATTTGGAAGCAACCAAGATGTCCTTCAGTAGGTGAAGTAGGTTAAAAAAAAAAAGAATTGTGATACATTCAAACAATGGGAATATTGTTCAGTACTAAAAAGAAATGGGCTATCAGGTGGGGTACCTGGGTGGCTCAGTCAGTTAAGCATTTGCCTTCAGCTCAGGTCATGACCTCGGGGTCCTGGGATCGAGTCCCGCGTCGGGCTCCCTACTCAGCGGGAAGTCTGCTTCTCCCTCTCCCTCTGCTGCTCCCCCTGCTTGTGCTCTCTCTCTCTCTCTCGAATAAATAAAATCTTTTTAAAAAAGAAAGAAAGAAATGAGCTATCAAGCCATGCAAAGACATGGAGGAAACTCAAATGCCTCTTACTAAGTGAAAGCAGACAATCTGAAAGGCTACATACTGTAGATTCTAATTCTAATTCATGACATTCTGGAAAAAGGCAGAATTATGGAGACAGTAAAAAGATCACTGGAGAGGGGGAGATGAATAGGTGGAGCACAGGGGATTTTTAGGACAGTGAAAACACCCTGTATGATACTATAATGGTTGATAAATATCATCACACATTTGCTCAAAACCACAGAATGTCCAACACCAGGAGTGAACCCTAATGTAAACTAGAGCTCCGATGATCAGGATGTATCAATGTAAATTCATCAATTGTAACAAATGTACTACTTTGATGGGGGATGTTGACAGTGGGGAGCTCTGTGCATGTGTAAGGACAGGGTATCTATGAAAATCTCTGTAGCTTCCACTCAGTTTGCTATGAACTTAAAATTGCTCTAAAAAAAGTCCCTAAAAGATTTTTTTAATTAAGTCACTAGCAAAAAAAAATTATTTTTTAAATAAAGGTGGTTTCAGAGAGAAGAAAAATAAAATTAAAATAAAATAAAATATAAATAAATAAAGTCACTAGCCTAGACCACACTCAAGGAGAGGGGATTTTGCATGGGTATGAATGCCAATGAGTGGGGATCATTGGGGACCATCTTAGAAGTTGGCCTGCCACAGTGATGATGTTTTGAGCACTCTCCCAACACCTGTCTAGGAACGCAGCACACACTAATTCACAGAGTCCTCAGAACAGTCTTGTGAAGAATTAAACATTCAAAAAATTAGAAATAGAACTACCCTATGATCCAGCAATCCCACTTCTGGGTATTTATCCAAAGGAAATGAAATCAGGATCTCAAAGAGATATCTGCATTCCCAAGCTCTTTGTAGCATTATTCACAATAGTCGAGGTATGGAAACCACCTAAGTATCAGACAATGGATGAACAGATGAACAAGGTGTGATCGGATATACATATCTAGATACAGATACATGCAATGGAATATTATTCAACCATGAGAAACAGGGAAATCCTGTCATTCACCAGATCTTGGAGAGAACTTGTGGGCATTAGGCTAAGTAAAATCAGTCAGACAGAGAAAAACAAATACTGTATGATCTCACTTTTAAGTGGAATCTAAAAAAAGCTGGACTCACAGAAACAGGAAGCAGGATGGTGGTTACAGGAGCCTGGGGGATGGGGGAATGTGGAGATGTTGGTCAAAGGGCAACAAACTTTCAGTCAGAAGATGATGAATAAGTTCTGGGGATCTAATGTGCCGCATGGCAATTATGGTGAATAATACTATATCATTTACTTGAAGGTTGCTAAGAGAGTTGATGTTAAATGTTCTCACCACACACAAAAATGGTAATTATGTGACATGATGGAGGTGTTAAGTAATGCTGTGGTGGTAATCCTATTGCAATATGTAAGTGTATCGAGTCAACACAAATTCACACAGTGTTGTATGTCAATTGTATCTCAATAAACCTGGAAAATGTTCTAATTTAAAAAAGAAAGAGGGGCACCTGGGTGGCTCAGTCAGTTAAGTATCCAGCTCTTGGTTTCGGCTCAGGTCATGATCTCAGGGTCATGAGATCAAGCCCCGCATCGGACTCCACACTGGGCATGGAGGCTGCTTAAGATTCTCTCTCCCTCTCCCTCCAGCCCTCCCCACTCCACTCGAGTGTGTGCTCTCTCTCTCTAAAAAGGAAGGAAGGAAGGAAGGAAGGAAGGAAGGAAGGAAGGAAGGAAGGAAGGAAGGAAGGAAGGAAGGAAGGAAGGAAGGAAAGAAAGAAAGAAAGACATAGATCCTACTTCTGCCCATTTGTGAGCAGAGTGCCTCCTACAACCAGCGGTTGGAAAGAGCACTGGGGACAGACTCACTTGTGCATATCCTAAAGAGCTGCAATCCAATTGCCTGGATGGGGGACAAGGGCAAAGGCACGCCTCACTTAGCTGGCCCCCGGCCAGGAGGTGGCCAACACCGAAGCCCGTAGCTCCTGACCAGGCACAACTCTTGTGACTCCAAAGGGGATTTTGAACTTTCCATCTGGTCCTGCCCCTGCCCAGCAGAGCCCTAAAAACAGTTCTAATCAGCATGAAGAATATTCACCAGCTGCCCCAGTCTCCTGAGCACTTCTTAGCCATCTTGAAGAAGTTGGACAAATAAGCTATCTTTCATTTGCCATCCCTTGGCATGAATTTTGCATTACACCAAATTCCTCTAGTTTCAAGCTAACATTGTTCCCTCCAAGACAATGTTCTCCACTCACAGGCATGCGTGTGCTTACAGGAGGAGTCCCCAAGGGTCCAGGGGCTCCTGGCACATCTTGAGAGTGTTTTTATGAACACTCAAGCCTTCAGTGCTTGGGAGTTAAATCTGAAGATGAAATCACTCTTGGATTTACGCTAAATAAAGCGGTCTTCTTTCTCTTTGCATGAGAGAGAATGACTAGACTTTCAGCTGAGTGTCTGGCATGGTTCAGCACCATGGAAGGCTATGCGCCTAGAGGACAGGGTTGAGGTTGGCCTTGTGAATGGGGCAGAGGCCACACACACAGCTCTCAGGGCTGTAGGTCCCACTGGGTTTCTGTGCCCTCCACGTGGGCCTAAAGTTAGCCCCATACGTCCTAAAGGAGGCCTTTGTGAGGTTAATCATGCAGGGAATCTAACCCCTGAGCTCAAAGCATGGGGCTGCCCACCTAGGCATCCCCATGTTTATCACTGAGTGCCTGGGAATGGGGAACTCCTCAATGCATTGACAGGCACACCGGAATGACCACTCACTCCACGGGCCAGCTCTGACCACACAGGTTTTATGAGAAGAGTGAGCACAGTGAGGACTGGTACACTGGATCTGATGCCGACATGGAACGGCACCAGGTTTCTGCATCTCTAGCATGCTGCAGGGGATGCTGCTGGTGCTGGTCTGTGGACCCCACTTTGAGTAACAGAAGCCAGCTCAGAAGGCATGGAATGATGAAGTGTCACTTCTGTAGGTGACAGGGACACAGGGACAAGGCAAGCCACCACTAGGGTGCCCAAGGCACCCACTCACTCTGCCCTCCTGCCTTGAGTGTACATTTCTGAGCAGCCAGTGAAACTGAGAAGAAAGAGCACAGAAGAAGACCCTCACTCTCGTCCTGGTTCCTCTATTAGCCAGCTCTGTGACTCTGAGCAAGTCTCCCAGTCAAATGCCCCAGCTGCCACGGCACTCCCTGTAACACCTAAGAGAAAGAGAGATCTGAGAGCATTCTGAAAACCATAAAAGAGTACGTAAGTGCAAGGTCAAAGAACCATGACCTTGGGGCGCCTGGCTGGCTCAGTCACTGGAGCATGCAACTCTTGATCTCAGGGTTGTGAGTTCGAGCCCCACATTGGGTGGAGAGATGACTTAAAAATAAAATCTTTAGGGGGCACTTGGGTGGCTCAGTTGGTTAGGCATCTGACTCGATTTCAGCTCAGGTCATGGTCTCAAGGTCGTGGGATCAAGTCCCACATTGGGTTCTGGGCTCATTGGGGAATCTGCTGAAGATTCTCTCTCTCTCTCCCTCTGCTCCCCTCCACTCACGTTTGCACTCTCGCTCTCTCAAATAAATAAATAAATCTTTTTAAAATAAAATACAATAAAACCTTTAAAAAAAAAGGACCATGACCAAAAGCTCAAGGTTTAGGGCAATGTACTGAGCCCCAGCCTCCTCACCGGGCCCCATTCTCATTAGCAGCTGTGTGGGTCCCTTAGGGCATCAGACACCATTAGTGATCCAGAGAAGTCCCATATGCTCTTCTCAGCACCTCCTTGTGTACATAGCCCGTGCCCCCATCAGCATGGCTGTCCCTGAAGCAATAGGCTGTCCAAAGGAATGTCAGATCACCTCTTGGGTCTTCGAACCCTAAGTGCTATGTATGCCTGTTCTTTTAGGCCATCGGCCCCTAAGGAGGTTGTAGGGAAAGTGTGTCCCTCCCAAATTGTGGGCAGTGAGGTGAAGACAAGTTAGTATCATCCCGATGTGGTAGAGAAGGAAACAGAAGGATGAGGAATAAAAGTGGGGAGTGGGTCGGGATGGAGGGCCCTGCCGTGGAGTGAGGAAGAGGCACAGCACACACCAGGGATCACCGGGCGACCAGCAGCCCCTGCATCTCACTTTCGGTTTCCACATCGCTGCCCTGCCGTCATCACCCCATCATCAGCAAACACACACTGAGACCCTGCTCCAGACCCAGTGTTCCAGGGGTAGGGCGTTGTTGGCTAGCAAACATGGTGGTGAATCAAAGAAAAATAAAAACGCATCCCTCCTCCCCAGCAACATAAAGCTAAATGTAGGGATAACTTATACTAAACACAAAAACCACAATAAAAGGCAGAATATGCCAAAGGCCAAGGACACTAAGTGCTGAGAAGTCCTCTGAGGGAGAGGTTCCCGGGCTCCAACGGAGAAAGGCGTTGCAGACCTGTGGTTGCAATGGAGGGAAAGAAGGAAAACGGTTCCATCACAGCAGCTCTAGCCCCTGTGATCAGGGTTGTCATCCTGTAGCAACTGCATTTTGTTGAAGTCCACGTGCTTGGCAGAGCACGTTCAGCACTGGGGGCCTGGGTCAGCAGGAGGAGACGGACAATGCCCCCCCCCCGGAAGCCAACGGAGAGCCGTCCCTGAATATTGGAGACCCAGCCACCGGGCAGCCACGCCTTGATGTACTTGGAGTTCTGGCCCCTGTGAAAAAATATTTGAACCTGTCTCACATTTAGGGGTTCAGACATGTTCAGATCGTTTGCTGGGTGGGGATCCCCCTTGGTGAGGCCTGACCTTGAGGCCCAAAAGAAAAATCAGCCCAGGGGTACCTAGCTGAGAGCAGGGCCAGGAAGCTGGAGTGGACAGGCCAGGAACAGCAAGAGGCTGGCCAGACCATCACTGTCCCCCCTGCATCCTTGATGAAGAAGGCTGGGCTCTAAGGAAAACACTTGGCCATTAGGGGAGAGTGTGCATACACACACACACACACACACACACACACACACACACACAGCCGGGAACTCTGGGAAAGAACTGACAGTAAGGAATGCAAACCCTTCCTCCACCTGCCAGTAAGCACACTTCAGGAGGAAGGAGGCTGGACAGAAGCCCAGGGTGGCCAGTGGTCAGGAGGCAAAGGACAGAGCAGCCCCTGCCAACTCTGTCTGCCCGAGCCTAGGACACACCTGCCACCTACCCACTGGAGGGGGATCCTATTACCTTCATTCTTATGAATGAGAAAATTCGATGATCGGAAAGACTGTCAGTTACCCAGGGCCATTGATTTAATTAGTGGCAAAACCAAAGCCCATGCTGTCGGTCAGTGACTCCCGTCTAGGTGCGGCAAACAGCATCGGAACTAGCATTCAGGAGTAAACACTAATAAAGAAAATAAATTCCATTATTAGAATCCTAATGAGTAAAAAAAAAAAAAAAAAAAAAAAGTCCAAAAACAGGACAGCTCACTTATGCCTGAGGTTTGAATGTGTAGCCAACTAAAGTCAAATTACCTTCTTGCAGATCAACTCAGGACATCCTAAAAATTGCAAACTCAAGGTGTCCAGGGAAGTTCTAATGCAAAACTGCTCCCAACCTGCTACCTTGTTTCTACATTTATTTCTGTTACACATTACCTCTGCTGTGTTGGAAGTTAAATGATAGTAGAGGAAGTGTTTAAATTCTTATCCCAAAGCAGAGAAGGGGAGTCAGCCAAATATAGAGATCTCTTATTTTCCTAACGAAAATATGTCATTTAAAAAGTTTGGGGCTCAATTCAAATATGCAAACTTTCTAGAAATGTGGAAGGAAGAGTCAAATGTCTACTTATAAAGATTTCATTTATTCACTTCAGTGCCAAATGTTTCACAGAGGCATAACTTTTTACATCATGTATTATTATAATAAGTCTAAAACTGGGCCATAGTTCCTTCATGGCTCCATACTCATCTGCCAATCACAGCGTCCTTTATGGCCACTTATACCTGGGGTGGATGGTGCCTTTCTTAAATCTTGATGTTCTAACTGAAGGAAGTGAAAGGTATAAATACGAAAAATGCAAAACCTAAGATAGATTTATGGAATTTGCCAGACAATTCTTCCTGGTTTTGTTTTTCTTAATTTTACAGAACTAGGAATTTTGAGAAAAAGTATGCACAACATTTCATATTGTTAGAGATGCCATTCCAGAATGATATCTCAACAATTGTTGAAAAATTTTAACATTTCAACAATATCATTTCTTGAGAATTGCTTTTATTTTTAATTATCTCATTATTTGAAAATAATAAAATTGTAGAACTTCTGATCTTTACTGTGAAGAAGGTTTCTTTAAAAAGAATTTTTGTTGGGGTTCCTGGCTGGCTTAGTCACTGGAGCATGGAAATCTTGGTCAGGAGTTGTGGGTTTGAGCCTCAAGTTGGGTGTAGAGATTACTTACAAATAAAATCTTTAAAAAAAGAATTTGGGGGGCACCGAGTTGGCTCAGTCGGTTAAGTGTCTGCCTTTGGCTCAGGTCATGATCCCAGGACCTGCTGAGCAGGGAGCCTGCTTCTCCCTCTCCCTCTGCTTGTGTTCTCTCTCTCTCAGTGTGTCAAATAAATAAATGAAATCTTTTTTAAAAAAGAAGTTTGTTGTCTTAATGTGTGCCAACTAAACTAAACTCAAGTGAGCAAAGCTCTAACAAGAAAGCTAAAGAGACTGGTAAGCTGCCTAAGCATCCATTGATAGATTAATGGATAAAGATGTGGCATATACACACCCCAGAATATTACACAGCCATAAAAAAGGGTGGAATCTTGCCTCTTATAACAACACAGATGGACCTAGAGTGTATTATGCTAAGTGAAATAAGTCAGACTGAGAAAGACAAATACCATATGATTTTACTCATATGTGGAATCTAAAAAGCAAAACAAGTGCATAAAACAAACAAAAAGCAGAATCAGACTTATAAATACAGAGAACAAACTGATGGTTGCCAGAGGAAAGGGGTTGGGGGGATGGGCAAAATGGGTGCAGGGGAGAGGGACATACAGGCTTCCGGTTATGGAATGAATAAGTCACAGGAATAAAAGGCACAGTATAGGGAATATAATCAATGATACTATATACTGTATGGTAACAGATGGTAGCTTTGTGAGCTATTGTGAGCACAGCATAATGCATAAAGATGTTGAATCACTACATTGTACACCTGAAACTAATGTAACATTGTGTGTCAACTATGCTCAAATAAAAAACAATTTCTTTAATGTGGTATATTCATGCCACGGAATACGATTCAGCAATAAACAAGGAACAAACTATTGATGCACGCATCATGAATCTCTGGGGAATTATGCTGCATGAGAAAAGGCAATCCCAAAGGTTACATATTGTATCGTTCCATCTATATAACATTTTGAAATGACAAAATTCTAGAAATGGAGAACAGATTCATGGTTAGCAGGGGTTAAAGAATGGATGAGGTTGGGAAGAAAGCAGGTATGGTTATAAAAGAACAACAGGAGGGACCTTTGTGTTGACGGAAATGTTCTGTGTCTCAACTGCATCAATGTCAAAAACCTGTCCATGATATTGTACTAGAGTTACAAGATGCTACCAGTGGGGGAATGTCAATAAAGTGTACATGAGGTCTCTCTGCATTATGTCATAACTGATGTGAATATACAACTAGATCAAAATTAAGCCTTTAGGGGACACCTGGGTGGCTCAGTCAGGTAAGTGCCTGCCTTGGGCTCAGGTCATGATCCCAGGGTCCTGGGATCTGCCCCATGTCAGGCTCCCTGCTCAGTGGGGAGTCTGCTTCTCCCTCTCCCTCTGCCCCTCCCCCTGCTCATATGCTCAACCTGGCGTTCTTTCTCTCTCTCTCCCATAAATAAATAAAATCTTTTAAAAAAATTAATCCTTTAGTTAAAAGAAAACTATAGGGACCTTTTGGGTGTCCCTAATGGTTGAAAAAGTTGAGGTGATGAACAGTCTTTAAAAGTTCAATTAAACCACTTTGGGGTTCAAATCTAAGAAAATGAGAGGACATCCTCAAATATTTTTAATATTCTCAATATTCTTAATATAAAAGAATTCCCTCTGTGGATAAGGGAAATTGCATATAGTGCTTTATCGGTTAGACCTTGTGGTGGATTTTATTGGACATTACCTCACTAATTCTCATCAACTTTCCAAGACTCGGATTCTGATCAACATTTTACAAAGAAAATTATTCCTCAGAGAAGTAAAGCAGATGTTCCCCAGGTCACACAGCTAGAAATTGGCAGGTTTGGGATTTGAATCCAGGTTTGTGTGGATTTGTGTATTTTCCATCACCAGATCTGCTAGCCATTTAAGGAAATAACTACGATTCCCAGGAGTAGAAAACCTTTCAACTGCAAGCCACTGACTCACAATAGCAAGAAAAGGAAAAACAAAGTAGGGGCGCCTGGGTGGCTCAGTCGTTAAGCGTCTGCCTTCGGCTCAGGTCATGATCCCAAGGTCCTGGGATCGAGCCCCGCATCGGGCTCCCTGCTCCGCGGGAAGCCTGCTTCTCCCTCTCCCAACTCCCCCTGCTTGTGCTCCCTCTCTCGCTGTGTCTCTCTCTGTCAAATAAATAAATAAAATCTTAAAAAAAAAAAGGAAAAACAAAGTAAAATCAAAGGCACTCTCAAGTAAAAGGCAACTTAAGTAAATTTTTAGAGACAAATATACATGACAACTAAATGCAATGTGTGATCCTTGATTGTCTCCTGAACTGTGAAAATATTTTCCTTATGATATGAAAGACACAGTGGGACAATTGATGCAATTTGAATAAAGACCATTGATTAGATCATAGTATTAGACTGATGTGGATTTCCTGCTTTTGATAATTGTACTGTGATTATATAAGAAGATGTCGTTTCAGGAAATATTGAATGAAGTATCTAGAGATATCATGTCTACAACTTATTCTCAAAAGTGTTACTAAAAAATATTGAATATCATAACAGGAGGCAAAATTTGGAAACTGTGGATGAAGGCTGTATGGCATTTTTTTGTACCATTTTACAATTTCTCTCTAACTCTGAAATTACTTCAAAGTATTTTCAATTTTTAAAAAATTCTAGGGGCACCTGGGTGCTGGCTCAGTCAGTTGAGCATCTGCCTTGGGCTCAGGTCCTGGGATTGAGCCTCTCATCAGACTCCCTTCAGACTCCCTGTTCAGCAGGGGGTCTTCTCCCTCCCTCTCCCTCTGACCCTCCCCACACCCCCGCTTGTGCTCTCTCTTTCACTCTCTCTCTCTAATAAACAAATAAAATCTTTTTTTTTAAAGATTTTATTTATTCATTTGAGACACACAGAGAGAGAGAGAGAGAGCACGGGCAGGGGGAGAGGCAGAGGGAGAGGGAGAAGCAGACTCCCCGCTGAGCCAGGAGCCTGATGTGGGGCTTGATCCCAAGACCCTGGGATCGTGACCCGAGCCTAAGGCAGACGCTTAACCATCTGAGCCACCCAGGCGCCCCAACAAATAAAATCTTGAAAGAAAGAAAGAGAGAAAGAGAGAAAGAAAGAGAGAAAGAAAGAAAGAAAGAAAGAAAGAAAGAAAGAGAGAGAGAGAGAGAGAGAGAGAGAGAGAAAGAAAGAAAGAAAGAAAGAAAGAAAGAAAGAAAGAAAGAAAGAAAGAAAGAAAGGAAGGAAGGAAGGAAGGAAGGAAGGAAGGAAGGAAGGAAGGAAGGAAGGAAGGAAGGAAGGAAGGAAGGAAGGAAGGAACCTTTGCAAAAATATTGCCCAGGTCCCTTTTTTCATATTTTTTCTCTTTTTTCTTTCTGTCCATGAAAAGTGAAATTAAAGAATGATTGACCCCAATGAATAGGCTGGAATTCCTGAGAAGCAAATATAAACTCTACACTGAGACAAGCCCTCAGCAGGTATAACCTGTTTACCCGCAGGGCACCAGCTAGGACCAAAGAGAAGGCTTTTCCAAAAGCCTCCCTGGCAGCACAGACACAGGATTCAGAGTAGCTGGTTTCCTTCCAGAGCAGCATTTACTAGCGTTCTGCAGGATGAGGCACCTGGGATCCCTGCAGGTCTAGGAGCCGCCCCCGCCCCCCACCTGCGGCCAGAATCCAAGAAGTCACCTGCAAGCAGTACAGAGTGAATATGGAGAACCCAGCACCCTGCCGTGAGATAGGAGGAAGCAGAGAAAGATCAGGGAGCTGCGCTTTTGATCAAATCAGAGAGCTATCAAGGGCTAGCCGAACCACATTCTGGAAACATATTTTATACACAGAGCGTGGGATACTTACATACAACAGAGAGCAATTATAAATGTCTAGACATATAGTAACACGTAGAGCTGGATGTCTGGGCTTATGTAATATTTTCCATCACCACGTCCCTAGAACACTCAGAATTCAAGCAACCCAGTCTCCCCCTAGGCTGAATTCCCACAGCGATATCTTGCACCAAAGCAATGCAACCTGCAGCCCACCCCCAGGTTCCCAGCATGCCTCAGACCCCTGCCTCCCAGCCACATGCATTCAAGAACATTAGAGTCCAAGCCACCCCGAGAAGGTGGTTTGTAACTGTATCAGAAGGAGTGGTTTCTCCACTCTCCAGTTCTTACTGCCTCGCACAGTATGATAATGTTTCTTTGATTCTCTCTCTATCTCTTTGAAGGCTGCGTATCAACAGTCCCTGCTGCACAGATCTGACTTTTCTGAACACTCAAAACTGCTACACACACACACACAGAGGACAAGGCCAAGTCTCCCCATAAATTGGTAAGCTTGTTGCCATGGAGACAGGCTCTAGGTGCTCCTAGTGCGGATCAGCAGTACCACCTAGTGGGGCATTGGTATTCTACGTTCCCCGAACCTTTCAGTGTTGGATGCAAGGGGATGCTTCCCCCCCGACCCCCGCCACCGCTTTTTTAGCTGTCTGGTGTCTTCCTTCAATATTTCTAGGAATCTGTCCACTAATATCTTTTCAATCAAGTTTATGGAGATTCTTTGCTTCCCACATACAGAAGTGGTGCCCAAAATCAGATTTGGCACTAGTGTTCCGTCTCATTTCCCGAATGTTCTGCTCTACTATCCTATACCTAGCTCTAAATAAGTCAGGAACTGGGGTGCCTGGGCAGCCCAGTCAATTAAGCGTCTGCCTTTGGCTCAGATCATGATCTCAAGCCCTGCATCGGGCTCCTTGCTCAGCAGGGAGCCTGCTTCTCCCTCTGCCTCTGCACACACACACACACACTCTCTCTCTCTCTCTCTCTCTCTCAAATAAATAAATAAAATCTTTAACAAATAGATAAGTCAGGAACCACTACAGAGGCCCGCTGGATATCACATAAAATGACAAAAATAAGCCAACTCCTGACGTATAGGAGAAGACTCATCTGGGATCTTAAAAGCGATAGTCCTCCTCTATCGTTTTGTTCATTTGCTCAGCGACTGTGGCTTCTAATCCACAAAAGTGGATGTGCAAGAAGTAGGTTTTCTTTGTTTTCTATAAATGAGCATACCCATTCCATCATGGAGCAGGAAGTTGATATCAGTAAATTCGGGTGAGTCCTCGGGATCCACCCTCCTATCTGTCTGCTCATCAGGGGGCCAGCCATGACCTCCCCGCTGCAGAGTGTGCTACATCCACCCGGGGCCAAAGCTGCCCCTACTGTCCTTCCTGCCCCCCCTCCCCATGACGCAGGACTGCCCAGTGGTAAAATAAAAGAGGGAAACCCTCAGTGATTATCTTCAATTAATAATCTGCCAACCAATATTTATCACGCTCATGGGCATAACGTGTTGCTATATGTGGTAAATGAAGATGAAAATAGACAGCTTGCTTAAGCTCATGGTATGCGGTATAGTATATACCATATATATAATATAGTATACAGTGTAGCACATACATAAAGAGTATACAGATACATTATATACACTGTACCATAGTAGATACAGGGAACAGACGGTGGTTGCCAGGGGAGAGGTGGGGAGGGAGGTGGGCAGAACCGGTGAAGGGGGTCAAAAGGTACAAGCTTCCAGTCATAAAATACATAAGTCATGGGACTTATATGTGACTATAGTTAATAATACTGTATTACATATTTGAAAGTTGCATAAGAGAGTAAATCGCAAAGGTTCTCATCACAAGAAAAGAAATTTCCTACCTGCATATGGTGACCGACGGGAATTAGATTTATGGCGGTGATCATTTCGCAATGTATACAAATATCAAATCCTTATGTTGTACACCTGAAATTAATAGAATGTTATATTCAATTATACCTCAATTTTTTTTATTTTTGTTATGTTAATCACCATACGTTACATCATTAGTTTTTGATGTAGCGTTCCATGATTCATTGTGCATAACACCCAGTGCTCCATGCAGAACGTGCCCTCTTTAATACCCATCACCAGGCTAACCCATCCCTCCACCTCCTCCCCTCTAGAACCCTCAGTTTGTTTTTCAGAGTCCATTGTCTCTCATGGTTCGTCTCCCCCTCCGATTTCCCCTGCTTCATTCTTCCCCTCCTGCTATCTTCTTCTTTTTTTTCTTAACATATCTTGCATTATTTGTTTCAGAAGTACAGATCTGTGATTCAACACTCTTGCACAATTCACAGCGCTCACCATAGCACATACCCTCCCCAATGTCTATCACCCAGCCACCCCATCCCTCCCACCCCCCCACTCCAGGAATTAAAAATTCCTCATATCAGTGATATACCTCAATTTTTTTAAATAGACTCCTCACCCAGCGTGGAGCCCAATGCAGGGCTTGGACTCACGACCCTGAGATCACGACCTGAGCTCAGATCAAGAGTCAGACACATAAGACCCCCAGGTGGCTCAGTCATTAAGCATCTGCCTTCAGCTCAGGTCATGATCCCAGGGTCCTGGGACCGAGCCCCACATCAAGCCCCGCATTGGACTCCGTGCTCAGCGGGGAGCCTGCTTCTCCCTCTCCCACTCCCCCTGCTTGTGTTCCCTCTCTCGCTGTGTCTCTTTCTGGCAAATAAATAAATAAATCCTTAAAAAAAAAAAAAAAAGAGTCGACGCTTAACCGACTGAGCCACCCAGGCGCCCCTATACCTCAATTTTTTAAATGTACATAAAAATGTTTTAATTTTTTTAACTGCCCCTTTGCAGAGGTCCGTCCCTCCTCCTTTATATATTGCACTGAGGTTCCAAGAAAGTTCTCTGTCTTCTCAGATCACGATCAATCTGAAATTCCTTAAGTTGAGCACTATTCAAGGTTTTCAACAGAAGCCATTCACTCTCTTGCAAGTTCAACCACACCAGCGACTAGCAATAATGGTAGCTCATTCTTAAGGGATTTTGTGGGGAGGGAAGGGGGTGTGGCATTAGCTTGAACCTGAAAAGGGAGAGAGGATGGAATCCTTCAGGAATCCTGCCTGTTTTCTCTCCTTACCCTCCATTCACAGAAAAAAAGTTTTCTCTCATACTATGGTCAAAAGACAGAATATTTTTCTGTACGTTAATTCTCAAATCCATGAAACTTCCAAAGCAGTGGTGTAAACATTCAGTCAATAAACAAGGGGATCAAGATGGAGTGGTCTTCACAGTTATTTTCACTTTTCTGTCAAAATATTTAGCTGATACAAAACCTTTTAGCATGCTTTAATTTGGCATTTGCCTGCAAACATTTCCATGCACATTAATCACCCCTCAATTGCTAAATGTGGCTTCCATTTCCACATGTCTTCAGCACTTGCCAAAGAGGACTGGACCCAAAACCCTGAAAGAAGACCCAGAAGGGCCTGGCCTGAACTAAGGAACAGGTTTCCCCCGACCCCGGCCCCCGGGCCCAAGCTGCAGGTCCAGCCCTGCTCCTGCCTTCCCCGCCTGCCCAGAAATCGGCAAAGCCGCCCCTGTGCTGTAAACAGATGCTGAGGCAATTCGGAGAGCCAGGATGGGGGGCTGAGCAGAGTGGGGATATTTCTGGAATAGGTCTATTCTCTGGGGCTGGATAAATCAGCCTGAACTCCTTGGAACTCTGTTTCCTACAAACTGTGGGAACATGAAACCAGATTACTGCTTCCAAGTTGTCCAGTGTGGGGGGTTTTCTCAGTTTTTGAAGGCACGCATGGCATAAAACCAAATATATTTTTAATACACTGGAAACTTGAGGTGGGTTTTATTTTTTTTAATTTTTTTAAAGGTTTATTTATTTATTTGAGAGATCGAGAATGAGAGAGAGAGAGTACATGAGGGGGGGAGGGTCAGAGGGAGAAGCAGGCTCCCCGCTGAGCAGGGAGCCCGATGCGGGACTCGATCCCAGGACCCCAGGATCATGACCTGGGCCGAAGGCAGTCGCCTAACCAACTGAGCCACCCAGGCGCCCTTGAGGTGGGTTTTAAAGCAAGGGGTTAGAGAATCTGGGTGGTTCAGTTGGTTAAACATCTGCCTTCAGTTCAGGTCATGATCCCGGGGTCCTGGGTTCCAGCCCTGAGTTGGGCTCCCTGCTCAGCAGGGAGCCTGCTTCTCTCCCTCTCCCCCCTGTTCATGCTCTCTCTCACTCTCTCAAATAAATAAATAAAATGGTTTTTAAAATTTTTTAAATAATAAAGCAAGGGATTAAGCCTAGGAAAAAAAATATTGAGATAGCCCATGGAGGAGGTGGGTTGATCTGCCACACTTCCCTTCCCACCAGCCTGACTAGGAAGAAGTCTGTAATGACACCCCTGCTCAAATTCAGAGAGACTGGACTCTGACCTGCAGAGGGTTCCCAGGGCTACCGCCTAGAACTAACAGCAACGCTTGAGAGAGAGAGAGAAGGCTCAAGCTATGAGAATGCCCTTCCATTCAGCAAGCCCACTTGAAGGACAGGCTTCACGCTCAGGCTTGTGCTCAGCAGTGAGGATGAAACCATGAATCCAACTCTGGCTTGGCCATCGCGGCGGGATAGATAGTTAGGGTAGACAGAACTATGGCCCCCAAAGATGTCCACATACTAAACCCCAGAACATGCGACCGTGCTAACCTACACGGCTCAGGAAATTTGCAGATGTGATTAAGCTAAGCATCCTGAGATGGGAGAACATCTCGGGTTATCGGGGTGCACCCCATGTCATCACCAGGGTCCTTATAAGAGGAGGCAGGAGGGTCAGAGTCAATAGTAGAAGATGTGACCACAAGAAGCAGGAGGTTAGAGGGATGCAAGGAAGGAGCCACGAGCCAAGGAAGGCAGGTGGCTTCTAGAAGCTGGGAAAGGCAAAGCACCAGATTTCCCCCGAAGCCTCCAGAAGGAACGTAGCCCCGCCTGCACCTTGACTGTAGACTTCTGAACTCCGGAGTGTAAGAGAACATAAATGTGGGCCGTCTTAAGGCAGTAAGTTTGTGATAATTTGTTACAGCAGCTGTGGGAAACTGATCCACCTACCAACACACTCTCCCCGGTCTCAGCATTGCTGTAATAGAGATATTCATGGGTCACTCGGTGGGGGAGAAACAAGATGAGGGTCAGTCCTTCCAGAGAGGCCACAGAAGGCCTCACAGAGCAGGTGATGGAACCATTCCCAGAGACAGAGGAGAAGTTTCGAAGCCAGGGAGTTTAGGAAGCATTCCAGGCAGTAGACAAGGCGTGAGTAAAGGCAAAGACACGGGGAAGTACACAGCATGTTCCTACAATAGAAAGAATGTACTAGAATGTTCTAGAATGTTCTAGGGAGCTGAACAAGAAGTCTGGAAAGATGAATTTGCAGACCAACTCAAGGCAGGGACGGCTTCATGAACCAGGCAATGGAATGGAAATACAACCATTTTTCTCAGGAATTTGACTAAACCTCAAAGCCCAGGTCAGTGTGATGGGTGCCCCTACACAGGGGAGAGATGCGTGAGGCACTGGCTGAGGGGCAAAATTGAAGGGGGAGGAGGGGCCCAAACACTCAGGAATTGAGATAATGCAATATTTAAAAATCCAAATTTAAGGCCACAGAGTGATGGAAAAAAAAAAATCTCGACGTTTTAAATAAAGACAGGATCAGGTACAATGCCTCTCGCCGAAGCACAACCGAGCCTGAGGCAAATGGGAAAATCAGCCATTCTGATCCTGTCTTTACATTTTTGATATTATGTTCCTGGTGGATTGTTCGCATTGATTTTCATTGTTTTGAAGATTGCAGAAAGATGTTATTTATCTTGATCACTGAGCTTGCACTTCGTTAAGTCTTGCATCCAGTTCTCACCTGCCTTACCTTAGTCCCCACCCTGTCTCTACATTGTGAAGAGAGCACAAGCCTGCTGACTGGTATCCCCCTCCACAACCCATGGGCGAGAGGCCAGAGATTCCAAGGGGGTTTCCTGGGGGCGGGAATGTTTTTAAAGAAATTCAAAGAAATAGAAGGGAGAGTCTGATGTGAGCTCCCCGGTATTTGGGCATACAGAAACAAAAGCTTCCTGCTCTCCTGGCCATAGCAACACACCAAGGAAAGGACAGCAGATAAAAGACAGCAGATGGGTCCATTTCCCCTCCAGAAGGGTCCATATGGCAGAGAGGGGTACAGGGATCCCCCAGACCAGGTGTAGGCTAGAGAGAAGAGCTGAGTCAGAGCAGGGCTGAAGAGACTCTGCTCAGATTAACTGAATGTTGCAGAGAGAGGACCCCAACAGAGGAGGCTATGGAGGTGTTGTCGGGGGAGAGTCAGAAGATGCTCAAAGGGTGAATCACCTATATTAAGAAGTGAAGCAGTCCGGGGTACCCGTGGGGTGTCCCAGAGGAACCTAATGATGTGCCCTAGGGAAGCCATGTGGCTCACAGATAGCATCCAACAGCCCACGGAAATGTAGGAACAAAAGCTCCACCTAAGTCAAAAGACCTTTGACCAGGGTCCCGCTCACCCCTCCTCCAGCATCCACCCTGGAAAAGCCAGCTGTGAGGCAGAGGGTGTGACATGGAACAAGGAGACAGGACAGGTAGGTGCTCGCTTCCCCCGGTGGCTGAAGCAGGCTGAGTGAGGAGGGAAAACTATTCCAACGGCCTGAGAAATTGATGTCTTGTTTCACATCAGATTGGACTTTTTAGTACCTGAAAAGGAGGCTAATTAGGCCCCAAAGTGGCTAAAAAGGAACAGGCTTTGCCCAAGATCAGTTGGAGTATAATTTAAGGTAGTGATGAGGAAAAAATAAACTGATCTCCTAATTGCTTCCTATGGAGTTCAATTCGTTTAATTAAATAATTATGCTGGTTATTCTCCATTCATTCTCCGCTCCAGTCCTCTCTGTGTCCTTCTCTGCCCTCAGGGATCTTGGAGACCGATCCCTGCAGATTGTAGCAGATGGGCTCCCAAGATGGCCACTGCAGCGGTTAAATTTCTTGTGTCAACTTGGTTGGGCCAGGAGGTGCCCAGATAGTTGGACAAGCATTATTCTGGGTGCGTCTGCCGGGGTGTTTGGGGGATGAAATTAACATTTAAATGGATAGACTGAATAAAGCACATCACCCTCCCCAATATGGTGGGTCTCGTCCAATCAGTTGAAGGACTGACTAGAACAAAAAGGCTGAGTGAAAGGGAACTTCTCCAGCCTGACTGTTTGAGCTAGGACATCAGTCTTCTCCTACAGCCGGACTGGAACTTACACCATAAGCTTTCTTAAGTCTCCAGCTTGCCAACTGGAGATCTTGAGAACTTCTCAGTCTCCATAGTTTTGTGCATCGATTCCTGATAATAAATGTGTATGTGTGTGTGTGTGTGTGTAGAGATAGAGACAGACAGAGAGTTAGAGACAGAAAGACAAAGCAACAGAGAATGAGAGGTTCTGTTTCTGTAAGGAACCTTCACTAGCACAGCTGCCTTCCAGTCAGGCTCTGCCAAAGGCAGCCAAGACCTGCCCTGCCCCACACCTCTGGCAGCATCCCTGTCCCTCCATGACCAAAATCTCTCCCACAGCTCCAGATCTCAGAGGCTCTAGGGACAAGATCTCTAACCCCAGTGTCATCACTCCAAGGGTGACAATGTCTTTCATTATTGCTAGCTCTGGGAGTTCCAACATCTTTTGTTCGTACTTGTAAACACAAGCCACAAACGCATGCTATGATTAGACCCTTTGTTAAAAGTCTCCCCCATTTAAGCCATTTGAATGAACTCCATTTCCCATCTGGACCCTGACTGATTATGTCCAGGAGGGATACCTCTTCCACTTTGACTACAGAGAATGAGGCAAGAATGCATGGAGATACAGATGTGTTTTAAGTAAGAATGAAATGGACAGGTAGCAAGGCGAGGTCACACCATTGCTTGCCTTTTCCTTATGAAGAAAGACAAGATCATGCAAAAGTGGAATCAAGGCAATGAAGCTTTGAAGCAGGTAGTAAAAGGAATAGAAGAACCACCATTAGACTGAAAACCATGAGTTTTTGAGGCACCACTCTGGGGTGCCTGGGTGGCTCAGTCGGTTAAGCGGCTGCCTTCAGCTCAGGTCATGATGCCAGGGTTGATCCATGCGGGGTTGAGCCCCGCATCGGGCTCCCTGCTCAGCGGGGAGCCTGCTGCTCCCTCTCCCACTCCCCCTGCTTGTGTTCCTGCTCTCACTGTGCCTCTCTCTATCGAATAAATAAATAAAATCTTAAAAAAAAAAAAAATAGAGGCACCACTCCGTACCTTTGATGGGGGGGGGGGCGGTTCTTCATTGGCTTTGAGCAGCTGATTCGGATAGCACCATCTTCAGCCCTTTGCACTATTCCCCTTGGGAAACCACAACTACAAATAGCCATCCAAACAGATGTTCAGGGCAGCATGAGTTCAGAGACTGAATAAGATGCATTGTATCTGTAACAAAAAGACGAATAGGACTGGGTAAATCTACAAAGAACAAATGCACAAATACTGCAAAGTCAGGAGCCCACGAACTCTTATCTTATCTTGGAACATTTTATGACTTGAATGGCCCTGGTGAGAGTTAATGGCCCATAATTCGTCAAAGGCCAGATCAACTGACTTGTATAATCAATAGACTTACAAACTCCCACTTTACCACTCTGAAACAGCACAGTACAGTAGAAAGAGCAAGAAATCTGGAAAACTTGGGGCACCTGGGTAGCTCAGTTGATTAAGCATCTGACTCTGGATCTCAGCTCAGGTGTTGACCTCACGGTCACGAGTTCGAGCCCCCATTGGGCTCCGTGCTGGGTGTGGAGGCTGCTTTAAAAAAAAAAAAAGAAAAAGAAAGAAAGAAAGAAAAAGAGGTCTGGATAACTTGATGACTTACCAGGTGAGTTTTGGCAAATCACTTAAATTCACTGAGTCTCCATTTTCTCATCTGTAAAACAAGGATAAAGCCACTTACCCATCTGAGTTAGAGCACTCGGCCCTGAGCTCAACAAAGGGGAACTATTCTCAAAGCCTGGCTTAACATGTCAATAATGGTAAGGTCTGGACAATACTAAAAGGTCTGGGTGGAAAAGGAATAATTAAGGGGGTCACCCAGATCATTCTTTGACAGCCAAAATATCAATTGGTTCATATTTGGAAATATTCCATAGATCATATTATAGCTGCTGCAGATGACTTGGAATACGACCATGCAGAAGATCATGAAAGAGAAGTACCCCTCAGACACCAATGCCCTGGTATGAAAAAGATTCAAACACAGGTCATCCATGGAGTCACTTTACAGGGAATGCATCTTTAAGAGAAGATCAAGACTGAACAGCTAAGCTGACATTCTGAGGTTATCCTGCACCCACCACGGGGAAATTCCAAAGCTTTCTACAAAAATTATTAGACATCTAGGCTCTCCTTTGGTCTCCCGCACAGCTGTCAATTTCCCACATTCTCACAATAACTGAGAGGGGGTGGGAGGGGCAGGGATGGAGAAAGACAAACTTGAAGCAAAAAGAAGACAGAATATGACACCCAAGTGTTGGAACAAAATTATTCTTTCCAGTTACTCCAAGGAGGTGGTCCTATCCATTTCCAGTAAACTTAATGGTTAATTTCCATGCTATCAATCACATGGAGCAGTTTCATTATTATTTGACACTCATAGATCAAGACTGAAAGTATTAGCCTATGAAATGGACCAAATAACTGAGGCTCAGAAAAGGTAAGTAATTTAGCCATGATCACATGGCCAGAAAGTATTCCTCCACAGTGTTAGTAAGCCTTGGAGCATCCTAACTCCGATTTGGTCTATTTGAATTGCGATCTACTTAAGACTGTACATAAAAGGGGCACCTGAGTGGCTTAGTGATTAAGCGTCTGCCTTCGACTCAGGTCATGGTCCCAGGTTCCCGCGTCGGGCTCCCTGCTCTGCGGGAAGCCTGCTTCTCCCTCTCCCACTCCCCCTGCTTGTGTTCCCTCTCTCGCTGTGTCTCTCTCTGTCAAATAAATAAATAAATCTTAAAAAAAAAAAAAAAGACTATACGTGAAAGGGACACCTGGGTGGCTCAGTCAGTCAGCATCTGCCTTAGGCTTGGGTCGTGATCCCAGGGTCCTGAGATCGAGCCCTGCTTCGGGCTCCCTCCTCAGCGGGGAGCCTGCTTCTCTCTCTCCTTCCCCCTACTCATGCTTTCTCAATTAAATAAATAAAAATCTTTATAAATAAATAAATAAATAAAATGTTAATTTTTTTGTTGTCGAGTTAATTCTAATCTGTCGACTATAGTCAGAACTACGCATTATTTTTGAAACCTGTTATCGTCTTTCGAAAGACACAGGTGTGATCCCAACCCTGCTGTGGCCAAATCACGTGCCATTGGCCACGTTGTCTCCTGTTCTCCTGCCTGGGCCTGGGTCTCCTCAAATGCAAAATGGGAACAGTGGCATCTGCCAGGCTGCACCCTCACTGAAGACATCCCAGCAAGAGGTGAGTGGGGCCCGTGAGGCTGCACCTGCCCAGAGAGGCAACCACTACCAAATCTTACAAAGTTGCCCTAGGGGCTAGTGCCAGCCTCAAATGTTATAAAGACTAGAAATGCTATTTCTGAAGTGCTAAGCAAAGTAGGGAGTACATAATAAGTGGTCAGTTAATGGTGAAGGATGCCTTTGGCTGCCAATAACAAAAAATTTTCAACTTGGTTGATACAAGAAAATATTCCTTGGTTCACTGAACTGCCAGTCCTGAAGGACGGTGGGGGGGCCCGGAGGTCCAGCCAGAGAATCTGCTCAGCTCTGCCCGTCTCTGGGCTGGCTCTTTCTCAGACAGGAAGCAAGATGGCGGCAACACTTGTTGTCCTGATATCTGTGCACCCCAATGTCCCCGGGGAAGAGAAAGGGCAACTTCCAGGAGGTCTCAAAAGAGCTGGAAGCTTCTTTCTCAGGAACATCCAACAAGTGCCTCTTCCTTGTCTACGTTGAGCCAGGGCACATCCATCTCCTGAAAGAAATTGAGACCAAAACAAGACCAGGCACAGCCTGGCTGACGCTTGCTCATCCCAGAGCCAATCACCATGGCGAGCGGACGGATCACCTGACGGGCTTAGACCATCCTGCCCTGAAACTTGGGCGTGGAACAATGGCAAACAGTAGAATGTATCTCAGGAGGACAACATCTACTACCAAGGGCGACTGGGGGATCTCAACATAACTAATCAATACATTCAGGAGCCTCTTAAGGTTCATTCCACTGGAGCAAAATGGTAGCACAAGTCACCTGGGCTCTTTTCTCCACCTGGGCTCTTTTCTCCACCATTATCTTTCAGTAGGCACCATGCAGACGACCATAATGATTATTTGGACGAAAAATGATTTATCATCTAGCCAGCAGCACTGTTCAGAAATTCACCCACTGAGGATGTCATGGAGGGGGTGCCTGGGTGGCTCAGTCAGTTGAGCGTCTGACTCTTGATCTCAACTCAGGTCTTGATCTCAGGGTCGTGAGTTCAAGCCCCGAATTGGGCTCCATGCTGGGTGTGGAGTCTGCTTAAATTAAAAAAAAAGAAAAGAAGATGTCATGGAGATTCCAAATTCTGCTATGGTGGAGACCAGCAACTAAGAGAAGTGACTGAGCGGTGTACCGTACTCGTCCACTTAATGAATCTATGCCTTCAGCGCTGACTCATTCTGGACCCAGTTCTAGATACTAGAGATCCTCACATTCCTGGAGAATCAGACAATGAGTGAACAAATGTAAAGCAAAGTAATTCCCAATTGTGAAAGGTGTTAAAAAATAAATAAAATTTGGTGATTATATAGCATCATGGGGGCTGACTGCAGCTAGGACCATCTGGGAACATATCTGCAAGGAGAGAGGAGGCTTTGGCAAGGGAGGGAGGGTGGGGAGGACTCAGGGTCCTGGATGCCTGGGTGCGTATGAGTAGCGTTTTTATCCCAAGAACAATACGAAGTACCAAAAGAAGGGAAGAGGGGACCCTGCTGGGAAGTGTGACACAGATTGAGTCCCAGCTCCATCAAATGACTTCTAGATCCTCAGCATCCACACCTGTCAAATGGGATTTTTAAATACCTCCCGCATAGAACTATAAGAACAACATATGAAAATAAACCTATAAACTGTGTGGCAAAATAATTATTAGCAACCTCTTCCATTGGCTCCTGAGGACTGAGGTGTTTAGAGGGGTGTCCTGATGTCTGCAACTTACTGAGGAATGCATCAGAAAAATAACATGGCTTACGGTGGAGAGGTGGATGGCTAGATGGATAGATATGCAAAGGAACGAGTAGAGTAAAATGTTAATGCAAGAATCTAGGTGATGGAGATATGTGTGTTCACTGTAAAATTCTTTGAACCTTTAGGGGTCTGAAAGTTTTCACAGTAAAATGTGGAGGAACAGGGAAAGAGATGTCACTTGTATTTTAAGAAATTTGAAACTTCTCCTCTCCCTCTCCAGCTCCACATGCCCTCCTTTCTTGTCTGGCTGCTTTAGCAGGTCACCTTGCAGTCCTGCCCAGTGACTGGGTCTAAAGGGGGGGACACAGGCCACCTAAGCTGACGTGGGTCATCTCTGCAGTGACCGGAAGGCGACAGGGCTCGGACCGGGAAGCTTTGCAATTAAGCCCCAGACGAGGGCTGAGCCTCTGCCGCTAGAGGGCGCTCTCGCGGCGTCCTGAGCTCCAAGGCTGAGCGCGCTAGGACGGAGAGCCAGGTTCCTTCCCCCTCCTCAGGGCCTGGGACCCACTGCCTCTGTAATGACCCGAGGGAAACAGCTCTTCAAACAGAAGAGTCTGAGAGTCAGTGCCTGTAGCCCGGCCCCCCAGAGATTCTGATGAAGAAGACATGGGGGGGGGGAGGAGAGTAACGTGCACTGAGCAAGCATCAGTCGGTGCTTAATGCTTTCACATCACTTATTTCATATTTTAGTTATGAATCAGTCTGAAAATAGAACAGGACTTGCAGTGCAAAGGATGTGCATTTCATTGCTGGCAGACACTGCCCAATTAGGGGCTCAAAGTTCTCCCAGGGTGGAGCAGCTTTTCCGGGCAGTAATGTACCTCCCTACCCCTTGCTCCAAGACCCAAGAGGCTCAGAGTCTTTGTGTTCCCCCAGGGCTGAGACAGCACCTCTAGTGGTCTCCTATGACCTCACCCAGCATCCTCAAGGAGCCTGCCCACCCCTCCCACGTCTGCCCACCAGCTTCTTCACGTGAGGTTAGAAGAGTAGGTTAACCTTGAACCCTTCCTCAGTTCAAACCATCCACTGCTCCCATAGATCCAAGTATTTCCTGAGACCATCTCGTACCTTAGCCACCAGAGATTCAGGCAAAAATACTCAATCACTCAATCTTTTAAAATCATAATCACGTCTCAACTATGGTGCTTAGAGACCACCTGCCCCCATCTCTCCAACAGGCCAGCCCAGGCGGAAGCCCAGCCACAAGGACCCCTCAGAGCTCCCTAAATGTTAGCCACCTCATCTCCCCCTAGTAAGAAAGCTGGAAAAGTCACTTTCTGACTTTTGACCTGCTAGATTGGGAGGAAGAGGGCCCTGAATGAATCCTGTGGGAATCTGGTTAGAAAAGGTCTCATCTCCCAGATTTTGATTAGTGTTACTTTGGTGTTTTAAAATCATTATTCGAGAGTCATATATGTCAGGCCTAGGAAATAAAACAAACCTAAAGACAATTAGATTCATCCATGAACGCACCCCGAGGTACACGCTCCTAACACTTTGGTGCATACTCCACTGAATTTTTTCTTCCCGTGCATCTGTTGATACACATGCCCCTTTTCCAGAAACGTGATGCTGAATCCACTATTTGTAGCTTGTTTTTTTTATCATTTAACAATAATTCCAAGTACCTTTCAATGGTTAAGGAATTTTTTTTTTGATAAAAGGCAAAATCATGACTCTCCTACCGATACCAAATGAAAGCATGTTAACACTTTTATTTAACTTGTTACTGATGAGGGAACCATGAAGAAGTTCCCGAAATACTGAGATGGATTTGCAGGTGGACACAGACATGGCTTCCTCCCTGGGGACAGGGGAGTCACTTGACAGAATTTATTTGCACGTCCATAGGGAATAATTTGCATCGCTATTAGTTGTCTACAATCTACGGACTTAAGAAATAGCTCAAAGACCATGAAAGGTGAAAAACCCCACAGAATCAGAACCACCTAACCCAGGTGGGTGTGCTCTGCACAGAGCCTGGTTTTCAACTGAAACACACATTTGTTTCCCTACGCTATGCAAACAAATACACTTCTATGCTCTCTTCGCTCTCTTTTTAAGGGTTATGGATTTTTATTATGTCACGTTCCTATAATTCATGTAGCAAACTGTTATTAGACTTATAGCTGTTTCTGATTCTTCATCAGTGTAAACAACACAGGGAGAGTCCCTTCACTGTGAGCATCTTTGAACATTATCTGATTAATTCCCTCAGATTAATTCCTAGGAATGAAAGTCCTGGGTAGAAAGATATCCACATGGTCAAGGTCGGATACATGTTAACAAGGGCCTCTACGAACCTCTTTCTAAACTTTGAGTTCTACCTCAAATCCAAGCCCTCAAGTTCGATTTAAGACTCAGAGATTTTATACTCCTTTGGCAAGAAATCACTCATTGTGCCGAAATTTCAATCCACTTCTCTATAACATTATCCACTAACAAAGATCAATACCACAGGCTGTGAAGTCAACGGAGAATTCAAACAAATGTGCAGATAATTTAACATAAGCGATCTTTTGTTTCTCCAATTTCCTAGCTGGCTCCAAATAACCCACTCTGCTCCCTGTGTCCAGCATGGCAGAGATCATCCCCCATGCAGCTGCTATCCTCAGAAGCAGAGAGAAGAGGTCCTCAGAGCCTCAGTGTCCGGAGACCTGCCATAAAATTATAAAATTAGCCTGGTTGGGGCGCCCGGCTTGCTCAGTCAGTAGAGCATGTGACTCTTGATCTTGGGGTCATGAGATCGAGCCCCACTTTGGGGATAGAGGTTACTTAAACCAAAAAATTAGTTTGGTAACACCCATCAGACAAGATCATGGGGAGAACTGGACAACACTGAACTTTACTTGAGCCCCCTACTCCCAACAAACAGTAACAGTGAAGAAACTCCCCCAAACTTGCATACTCTGAAATCATTCTGCCCGTTTGTGTTCTAGAAAACTGCTTGCCGCAAAGAACGGCCTTACCCGTATGACAGAGAAGACCCGCTGTCCCCTCTTCCCGATGACTCCCATAGACTCCCAGATGAACCCCTCATTCCCTGTGGCCCGGCCAGACTCAATCCCTCCAACCTTCTGTTCTTTGTGCCATGAGTGACTGGCTGAACTACTGATCCCCCAAAACTAGCCAGACACAGAGAGAAACACTCCCTGTCCAGATGACTAACTGAAACCACCCCTGATCACAAAAACAACCTGACTCTAAAATCACAGCATCTATAACTTATCTACTCCTCCCTAGAAAAGTTGAAGGCAAAACTACCTTGCCTCATGAGATATTAGAATCTTTGGATCTGGCGTGTTCTCCCTGCTCCAGCAGCCTGAACAAAATCAATGTACTTACTTGTGCAGTTTTGTGTTTTGTGGGGATTTTTTTGGCCTTGGCTCACCTGTCGTAATCAGAGTGCAATACTATTGCTCTCTCAGAAGCTACCAGCTGGAGCATTCCTGGCACCACCCTCCCACGATGGAAAAGCTGGGGTCTATCTGATCCTGGCTGGGATTCTGCTCCAGGACCAATGCCTACCTCTCTGCCCACTTCCTTTCTCTGAGCAATGGCCCTGGCTTCCAGAAGTTTCTGCCCACCCTTTGAGGGAGTATCAGGATGTGTAGGTTCTGTCTATATTGCCCGGTCAAACTGATTATCCTCTGGTGGGAGAGGAGTGTGGAGCGGGGCAGAGAATGCCCCTGGAGAATGAGGTTGGTGGGCTTCGGCAAAAAATGCACCTGTGGGTCATAAAGAGGCCAGAGACCTTGGGCGTGACCCCCTGTGCTCACACCGGAGGCTGCCTGGCCACCCACATCTGAGGCTAGCTCTAAAGGAGATTGAATTCTGGAAACTGGCCCAAAGAGCAGGAAGGACTGAGCGGAAAGGACACAAGAAGAACCCAGGATATAAAGGCAGAGGGGACATCTCACTTACACATTCATTCAGTAAACTGCAGTTGAATGTACTCAACTGAGTGTCCGGGGTATTTATGGAGCAAAGGAATAACAAAGGACTGGACACCGGGAAGAGACTGAAAGAAGGTAGGATAGAATCTGGGCACACTCAGAACTCACCTCTAGGGAAGGTTCAGACACATCAGGCTCCAGACCTCCTCACTGTGTCCCAAAGGAGGCCCTCAGCCTCTCTCCGCCTGTCTCCTGATCTGATGTGTAAAACAAAGGGAGAGACACATTCCACCTGGCTCGGCGTGCAATGGAAGTGAAATTGTGTGTGTGGAATGGGCGCCTAGGACAGTGCGCCGACGTTGAAGAAGAGTTATCATTTCTACAATGAGGTGCGTGCCCCTGGGAGTGAGGAGGGGAGTGAAGACCACAGCAGGGGCCACAGTCAACCATACTGTACGGTGCATTTGAAAGTTGCTAAGAGAATAGTTCTTAAAAGTTCTCGCCTGGGTTGCTCAGTTGGTTAAGCGACTGCCTTCGGCTCGGGTCATGATCCTGGAGTCCCGGGATCGAGTCCCACATCGGGCTCCCAGCTTGGCGGGGAGTCTGCTTCTAACCTCTGACCCTCCCCCGTCAAGTGCTCTCTCTCTTTCATTCCCTCTCTCTCAAATAAATAAAATCTTTAAAAAAAAAGTTCTCATCACAAGAACTACGCCTGATGATAGATATTAACTAAACTTAATGTATAATCATTCCACAATATATACATGTATCAAATCATTATGTTGCACACTTAAAAATAATACAATGTTATATGTCAGTTATACCTCAATGAAAAAGAAACATTTTTTTTTAAAGACAAGAAGTGGGGTAGAGGCAGAAAGAATCAGAACTTCTTTTTGCATTTATCCTACCCGTTCTTCTTACATTTCTATTTTTATATACAGTTTTCATAAACATAACACGTAAGTGTTTCTATATTATGAAAAAGATCGTCCTTGTACATTTCCACTTTGTACCTGGTTTTAATGTGCATCATACATCAATGCAGAGCTATGTGTATGTAATATATGAATAAACAGATTTGCATATCCAGGGGTAGAGTAGTCCCCCCCACTTATCTTCAGGGAGACGTTCCAAGACCCCCGGGGGATGCCTGAAACCACAGATCGTACCAAACCCTATATATGCTGATTTTCATAGATACCCATACCTATGATAAAGCTTGATTTATAAATTAGGCACAATAAGAGATTAAGAACAATGATTAATAATAAAATAGAATAATTACAGTATACTGTAATAAAAGTTATGTGAATGTGGTCTCTCTCTCACAATACCTTATTGTACTGTTTCACCCTTCTTGTGATGATACAAGATGACAACATGCCTACCCGACAAGACAAAGTGAGGTGGGTGATGTGGGCACTATGATGGAGAGTGAAGCCACCCCTGACCTTCTGACACTAGGTCAGAAGAAGGGTCATCTGCTTCTGGTGGACCGAAAACAGCTGAATCCACAGAAAGCGAAATTGTGGACAAGGGTGGACTATTGTACGCGATTTTTTTTTAAAACTTTCTTTAAAAGATTTTATTTATTTATTTGACAGAGAGAGCACAAGTAGGCAGAGAGGCAGGTAGAGAGAGAAGCAGGCTCCACACTGAGCAGAGAGCCCGATGCAGGACTCGAACCCAGGACACTGGGATCATGACCTGAGGTGAAGGCAGACGCTTAACCCCCTGAGCCACCCAGGCACCCCTGTATGTGATTTTTTTTAAATGCACTGATGGAATGTGTAATCAAAAAAATCCTTGAAGACCCGTGTAGACCATAACAATATTCCAGCAATATTTTCTTCATACCCTTTGATAGGCCAGGGTCAGAAGGCAGCGTTTAGGAACAAGGGCAGAGAGGAGCACCATCACTATCAGATGCCATCGGGAAGCTGGAGGTTCGTGGCAGGACGGCAGAGCACCTGTGCCCATGCCGGCCTTCTGGGCAGGTGTTGAGACCTTTGAGATGGGGCTTGAGCCATCTTCGGGAGAGCCTTGGTGAGATTCTGCCAACAACTGTGGTCCCCTGGGCACCGGACGTCACCGGTCAAGCCCTCCCAGCATGGGCTCCAGCAGACATTGGCATGCACCTCATTGTTTAGATGGTCCCCTTTCATGGTTATAATGGCAGGAAAGCTGTGAATAGTGGACAAAGGGACTTGCCGCGGACAGACTGAGCACATCCGAGTCTCCCTTTGAGATGTCCCCAAGATGACTAGAAACACTGCGATGAGGGGTGGGGGCGGCTAGCAGTCCTGCCCGGGGAGATGAGTGGTTTAAGGCCTCTGTCATTTGGGCATAAGTGTAAGTGGGGTCTTATTTTTTTTTAAGATTTTTTTTTAATTTATTTATTTGACAGAGATAGACACAGCGAGAGAGGGAACACAAGCAGGGGGAGTGGGAGAGAGAGAAGGAGGCTTCCTGCTGAGCAGGGAGTCCGATGCGGGGCTCAATCCCAGGACCCCGGGATCATGACCTGAGCCGAAGGCAGCGCTTTAACGACTGAGCCACCCAGGCGCCCCAGTGGGGTCTTATTTTGCAGTCACAGACCAAGGGACAGGAGCCCCCATGGCGTATGAGTTCCATATGTCGCTGAATCTCTGCTTTCTGGAGCTGAAGGAGGTCAGTGCTCAGAACCCACATGATGAGAGAGTCCAAGGGATCGCCAGAGTGGACCACGAGGATGTAGGGAATGGGTGGGCGTGCCCTGACCCCATGGGAGGTTTTCGTCCCTGAAGGTGGGTGGGTCCCGAGAAACAGAATACAAACCGGTAGCTCTGAGAGCTTGCAGTGTTGGGTTGTGTTCAGAAAATATGGCCCAGAATCTGGTTTCCGGCCCCCTTGGTGGAAATTTCTATCTGTGCGACCTTGGACAAGTCACAATGTCTCTGAGTCTCAGTTGTTCCATCTGTAAGATGGGAATATTCTCTTCCTTGGGGCAAATAAGGGGAGAGGTCTGTTTCTCCAACCCCTCCTTGACCTCCAACACCTCCATAAACTCTCTCTGCTAAGAATGCTATTCTGAGTGCCCAGGCTTCACAGCTCCGGGGGGACCCCGGAGCAGCATCCCAGGAGTAACCTCAGCGCCACAATCCCTCCTCCCACAAACTGTGGCCAGTGGGATAGGGCTGGGGAGGTGGGGGGGCAGCTGCTCCTGAGGCCCTTCTTCCAGCATGTTCTCATTTTGCATCTGGCCAACGGCTCCCCCATGCCTGCCCAGGCACCAGCAGCACCTCTCCTTTCCAGCCCCGAGAAGAGAAGCCCCATGAAAGGACCAGCTTTGCCATTAGCCACTCCAGTCCCCACCGCCTGGAGTACCCAAGGGCCACCCGCTTTCCCTGAGCAGCACGGCCAGGCAGCTCTGCATGCCCTCCTGGGAGCCAGATGGAGGCAGTGAGCACAAGGCTCTCCCAGCCCTCTGCTCCCCGCCTACCCTCCCTGAGGTCACTGGCCCCTTCTTTTCCTCCTGTTCTACCTCCTCTCGCTCTGGCCTCATTGCCACGACCGGGGCTCCCCTTTCCTGAAAGATTTCAGCGCCTCTCACACTCAGTGGTGGAAGGAGGATGGGACGGATCTCCAGCACGGGGTCCAGAACATGTGCATGAAACTTGTCTGAAAGGACGTCTCTTTTAAACGGGTCACAAACACTGGGACCCCTGCATTCTTTTTCACTTCATGGAAAAGGAAAAGGAAGGTGCATCCAATTGTGCGTGGTTATTGAACGTCTGCTCCATGCTAGGCACTGGGCACACAGTCTGTCCTAGCTTGGGCTGCCAAAATGACACACCACAGATGGGGGGGTGGGGGCTTAAATAGACATTTATTTCTCATGCTTCCGGAAGCTGGAAGTCCAAAATCAAAGTGCCAGAGGGTTGGCTTCCTCTGAGGCCCTTATCCTCGGCTTGGAGACAGCCACCTCATGGCTGCCTCCTCACAGGATCCATTACCTTTCTCTCTGAAGGATGGTCCCTGTGTCTCTTCCTCCTCTTATAACGACACCAGTCATACTGGATTAGGGTCAACCCTCATGGCCTCATTGTAACTTTATCACCTCTTTAAAGACCTCATTCTCAAATATGGCTACATTCTGAGGTACTGGGGATTAGATCATCAACATATGAATTCGCAGGGGATACAATTCAGCCCCTAACATCGCATAAGCAAGAAACATTCTCTGTTCCTCTAAGGCAGTTTTTCAATTATCTCTCAGGCACCCTGATGTATAGAAAAGGTACAACGTCTGGTGGCTCTGGGTGCAGAAGCAAGGGCAGGAACCACACCTCATCCCGGGACCTCCAGGCAGTTCTCAAACTCTGCGCAGGGTTAACAGTGAGATCTTGAAAAGGAGTAACAGCTGTGTTTCTTAAGCATTTCATACAGACCAGGTGATATTCGAAAAGCAAGAATGCATTAACTCTCATAACAACCCATGAGGAACTAGCCTCCCACTTTAGAGATGAGAAGGGGAGCACAGAGGAGAAAGTCACTTCCCTGGAGCCCAGGACCTGTGCTGAGGTGCCTCACAGAGCTCCCCAGAAGTGGTAAAGAACAACGCAAGTATACCGCATTCCCCCGCCATCGAATCTGTTGACGATGATGATGGTGGAGGAGGTGGTGATGGAGAAACTTAATCCCTCAACGTCCTGCAGCGAATGGCTGGGTCCTCTAAACACTTTCCTATCTTCATTTCCTTTTACCAGTCCTATTAGGGGTGCTTTTGGTTGTAAGATATCTCTCATGTGAATGACGAAGGAATTAACCCTTTCCTGTGCAGACCCCCTTTACTCAGCCATTCAGAGGAGTGTGAGCAACGGACAGAATAAGAAAACGTTTGATAAAGGCATGACCTAGGCACTCGGTAAATGTTAGCAGAACACCGTGGGGCTTTTCAAACTGCCCGTTCTGGCTGTGATTCTGCACCACCGTATGCTATCTGACACATCAGACAAACAACATGAATTCTCTGAGCTTTGGTTTCCTTATCTATAAAGCAGGGGATCCCATGGCATGGGGGGAAGGGGTGCCCACATTAAACGAAACCTGGAACAAGGTAGTAGGAATTTGGTATGCATGAGTGCCCTTCTGTACCCTGAGGTTCCTGGATGGACCATCAACAGGGGGCACTGTTTGGTCTGGGGTCACTCCATCCGGGAAGCTTCCAATGTACTTTCTTGGCTGCCTCTGTCTTGTGGGTAGAGGGGCTGGGGACTCTGAACCGAGGTCAGATTACCCCACCTGTGGGCGCCCGCCCCGCTGGGGACAGAAACAGATCCCTCTGAAGGCGCAATTAAGCATCATTTGCATTTCTTATAGAGAACAGATGCTCATTTCCATTGGGAAATGTTCCCATATGGCCTGGCCTTGTTGCAATTTCCATCAAGGGCTGGTCTTGAATTTTACAATTAAAGGTGTCCCTTGGCCACTGCCAGAAGAGGAGCTGAGTTTCCATTTGCCCCCAGAGTTCCTTTGTTTGTCTCAGACAGAAGAGAAGCCAGCCCTCCCCGGTCCGACGTCCCTGCTATCTCTCCCTGACGTTCTCACTGGGGGAAGGGATGGGCTCTGGTGCTCCAAACCCCGCGGTGCAGTCTCATCTCTGCACATGGAATCCCACCCAGGGAAGCCTGCATCTGCAGGTAACCACAAACAACACTTTGCCCGCCTCCCGGCCGTCCCCGTGCTTTCCTACTTGCCAAGAACTGTTCCCCCAACTGCCAGGCCAGCCAGCTGGGTGGGCTTCCCTGGTGAAAACTGAACCCTGGGTGCGCCGTGTGTGTTTTTCGAGCGGTGGCCCTGGGAGGGCACCTGTTCGCCTCCTGTCCCATGCAACCCCGTCCTCCCTAGGAGCCTCCAGATGCTAACTGTTGTGCCCCCAGGCTGTGCCCTGCATCAGGGACTGGCCTGCCTACCCAGATAGCATCACAGGTCCCCCCCTGAGCTTTGTCTTCTATCACACGATTGTCTCCAAGTCCCATTCCCTCAGGACCTCGCTCGGCTCTGAATCCATTCACTGGCTGTGTGACCTGAGTATACAACTCACCCTGTCTGAACCCCAGGTTTAACTCCTTCAACTCCTTAAATATGAATTGGGGGTGCTAACCCCCACACTGTGGGCCGCTATGATGATTCTGTGACATAACAAATAGAAAAGTCTCCTTCCCCTTGGCCGGGTGGCAGGAAAGCTCCAGGATGGGATGAACCTTGGGACAAGTTTCTTACCTCTGCCCCCTCCCCCACCCCATCACCAAGGAACTCTCCTGCCCCAACCCTGCAGATCACAGAAAAACTGAGCTGAGATCCCCCCTCTAAGGACTGGGTTTGATGGAGAATCACTTCCTGCTGCCAGGACTCAGTGGTTTCCCAGAAGTTGACCTAACAAGATCTGGGGTACCATGTTGGTAGCTCATTTAGAGGTTGTAACACCTGGATGGAGGCCACAAAGATTTGGTGGATCTTTGCATTTAGCCATTGTTTAACACATGATTTTATGGGGTGAAACCAATGGCCCTGCTCAGAACCACCCTTTCACACTCTTCTCCCAGCTAAAAGGGTAGTGAATGGGATTTGTTGCTATGGGACCTACAGGGAGGGCATCTGAGGGGCCCTAGCCAAGAAAACTAGCTGGTGTCATCTTGGAGCCCGGTCTATGGGCTCACAGCAGTGAAGCATGTCTGTTCTTTTATAAGTCTCTTAAAACCACCTGTCAGACAGCTTCTTCTGAGGTTATGGAGCCATCAGGAAGGCTGGGCTGATTTTTGCCCTTTGTGCTGACGTCAGATGCACAGTGGGCAGATCAGAACATTAGTGGGATGCTACATTCTGGCACTTCCTGCCAGACTTTGCCTACCATACATGGATGGGTATTTAGGAGTGATCTAAAAAGTGTGGTGGAAAGAGCCCCAAGTCATTTGGGATTTTGGAAACATAAGTTTGCCAAGTGTAGCTGACGCTGCTGGTTGCCCACTCAGCATGCATTCCTCGCCCACCCTCCTTTCCTCTTAATTCAGAACAGACATCTGCCCTCCTTCACTCAGCCTTGCGCTTCTAGGGGGGTTCATGTCAGCCCAGGCTGAGGGTTGAGTCCTGATAAGTCTCAGTCAATCATGGGTTCCCAGAACCCTTGTTGGCGATGGATTTAGATATGGGCACATGTCATATTTCTGATCAACAAGACACAAGGGGAAAGTCTGCTGGCAGACTCCTGGGAAAGTTTCCCTTGCCCTTATAAAGATACCTAAACAAGATATAGCCTTTTCCTGCCTCAGGACCTTGTGACTGAATATGATGTCTGGACCCACACCAGCCACCTTGTGAACACACAGGGACTCTATCCTAGGAGTGGTTCAGATACACGGAGATGTGCAGAGCCCAGAGAAGCAGAGAACTGGAGCCCGGTGTCCCCCTGGGCTTGTCCTGCCTATGACAAGGGTCCTGTAGGCACCCTCATGATATACCATGTATGCTTGGTCAAGTCTCCCTGGTCTTCATTTTCTACGATGTATAAAAACAGTTTGTTTTCCTCAAGCTACCCTGAAGAGAACACTTCCATGGTTGATAAATATGGCACCCACCCATACTGGGGCATATAGAAAAAGATCTTATCTCTTGACTTACGGTGAAAACTAATAGAATTGTAACAATAGGGTTCTGTATTGTTTTATTCATATTTAAAATTCCTTTGGTTGCATTTACAGTCACCCAACTCGAACTAGGCTTACACACAAATGAGGATTAATTATAAGAATATGGGCCGGTCTCCCAACACTCAAAGCTTGGAGTGTGATTTGGTCTTATGAACACATTCAAATCCAGGTTCCAGATGCCACCAGACCACCTCCCTCTGTACTTTGTTGAACAGTGTCCCCAAAACTTTGTATCTACCTGGAACTTCAGGTGACTTCATCTGGAAATAGGGTCTTTGCGGATGTGATTGGTTAAATTAAGATGAAGTCATTCTAGATTAGGGCAGGCTTTCAAAGCAATGACTGGTACCCTTATAAGAAGACATGCAGAGGGGGGGCCTGGGTGGCTCAGTCGGTTAAGTGCCCAACTCTTGGTTTAGGCTCAGGTCGTGATCTCATGGGTTGTGAGACTGAGCCCTGCATCAGGCTCTGTGCTCAGCGAGGAGTCTGCTTGAGATTCTCCCTCTCCCTCTGCCCCTCCCCGTACTCACAGGCTCTCTCTCTCTCTCTCTCTAAAAATAAATAAATAAATCTTTGAAAAGAAGAAGAAGACATGCAGAAAGACATAGAGAAATGTGATGTGAATACACAGGGGAGAATGCCACATGACAGAGGTAGAAATATTGACGTGGTATGTCCACGAGGCAAGAAATGCCAAAGATTGCCAACAGCCACCAGAAGCTAGACAAGAGGCAAGGAAGGACCCTCCCTTCGAGCCTTTAGAGTAAGTATGGCCCTGCCACCATCTTGATTTCAGGCTTCTAAGCTCCACAACTGTGAGAGGATACATTTCTGTTGTTGTAAGCTACCGAGTTTGTGGTCATTTGTTACGGTAGCCCCAGGAAACTACTATGTATGCCTTCTACTCGTCTTGGTTATGTGGGCTTCTCTTTTCCCTCTGGCGACAGACCAACCCCTGTCCTCCTTAATGTAGCTGCCACACAGCGACATACCAAATAGCTGCCAATCCCTTGCAGATTTGACACTTGAGGATCAGGCTTCCAGAAAGAGGGGTAGTACTCTCTGCCTCCCAAATTGAGTTTTCTGAGAAAGAACTCTAATTGGCCCAGCTGACCTCGGGAGATAAATCTGGGAGACCAATTACTTGTGGCCACAGCAAAAGTGATACCGCACCAGGATGGTGGTTCCCAAAGTAGCCATGTGAAGGGGGAAAGGGTGAAAAAAGGGGAATTTCTAGAGTAACAAGTGTCCACTGCAGATACTCTAAGTCCTTATTCCATAAATACTGGCCTCCCTGGACCGTATGAATCTGTCCTTTTGTGTTTTCATGTGTATCTATCAATAAACAATGGGGTAAAAAAGGAGAATGAGAAAATGAATCTTAAAAAGCCAGAACTCTAGGCTGAGCAATGAAAGACTTGAGCAAAGTCAAAGAAAAGATGGACACCAGTGTTCAGGAAGTTCTAAAGGCACAACGTTAAGTACATAATTCGGTTGTCCTTACCCTGTGCTGTCTGCCTAGAATAGTGAATAGATGGCATTCAGCTCTGTGCAAAGGGGATATATAAGTGGCCAAATGAAATTGTGTTCTTGCTTCCATCTTTGTCTCTGCAGACATTTCCCAGTTACATGGGGAACCTGAGGCGGCTTATCAGAGGTTTGGCGGTGAATCAACTTTGTCCAGTTTCATTGTTTCTGGCAAAGACAAAATCCTGTGATAAAAACTGAGTAGATACAGATAGAGAAACATCCAAAATATGCTCACGTTTGTCTTAGAAATTCTCAGCTACATCTGCATAGAAATGGCTGAAGCAAGTCTTGAGAGGCTGGCCAGTTAATATTTCTACAAGGAGAACTTCTGTGATGTGCTGAGGGGTAAGAAACTTTTAGCAACTTCTTGGCCATCTTCCTGGATCACTGGGTAATAACCCCTGCTAATGATGGCTCATAAAATCCCTATATACAAATTTCACGATTTCAGCTATAGAACCATTACCACAAACTTTCCCGTCTGGCAACCCACATTGCTTATAAATAATTGGTGCCGGGCCTTGGTTGCTGAAGGGAAGTTTTGAGATGGGAATGAGAACTACCTTCAGCCCTTTAGAAAAGTCAAGTTACTCCCCAGGTATGTTCCTGCATAATCAGTATGTTTTTAAAAGATATTCCAGGTCACTTCCTGTGGTCCAGTAAGTTCCTTTGGTGGGGTTTCTAAAGCAGCCTCCAGGAATCATCAATTTCAGCCTTTCCCATGCAGACCAATTCTGAGAGAGAACATAGATGCCTTCCTATCAATAATTGCCCCAATACACTGCTACAACGTGGCCAAGATAAAGTGGTAAAAACCTACTGAAATGACAACAGTTTTCCCCCATAAAATGCATCCTTTGTGGGCAGATAATTCATATGCATTAGTGAAGAGTTTACATTCTTTGGGCAGTTTCTCTCTTGATCACCCCCTCAACACCAACTTGAAGACAATCTGATCTCGAATCACACAGGCAGCACTGTGAAATTTCATTCTCTCTTCAAAGGAGGAGGAGGTAAGCCTCCCTGGATCCCAGCATCCTGTGGAGCTGGGGGAACCCACTCTGAGAGTTGACACCCCCCGATGCTCTGAGCCCAAGGCCAAGGAGCGTCCCTTTTTAGAAAACGTAACATGGTCGAGCAATGGCTACCATTTGTGGGTTTTTTTTTAATGTTTTATTTATTTATTCATGAAAGTCAGAAAGAGAGAGAGGCAGAGGCAGAGGGAGAAGCAGGCTCCCCGCCTAGCAGGGAGCCCGATGCGGGACCCGATCCCAGGACTCTGGGATCATGACCTGAGCCGAAGGCAGACGCTTAACCATCTGAGCCACCCAGGCGCCCCAGTGGCTACTATTTGTAAAGACAAAACACAAAAGAAAATGAGTAGCCCTGGGAAGGCTTCAAGCACTTGCTTTAAGTTTTAGTAGGTTCAGCATAGACCATGCATGGCTTTCCCTTAAGAGCTGGGAGCCCTTGAACGGTAGTCATGGCAGAAGTGAAAACAGGAAGTCCCATGGATTGTTTGTTCTTTCCTCTTATTCTCCCCTTCTGTGTCTGACATATCTCAGTGATACCTGGCATCCTGAATTAGTTCTGGGTGGTCTTCCTCTGTTGACCTCATCCTTGAAACACAGGGCTACGCCCTTGGAAGCCTAGAAGGAAGGGGATAGTTACAGTATCAGGAAAATTTAGGAACGACAGGGATGCCTGAAAGTCTCCAGAGACCCATGATTGGGCATCTGTAGATAAGCTTGGATAAGGTCAAGTATTGCAATACCTGCTCCTCCCAAAAAGACAAGAGGGTGCTCACTAAGCCCCAGGCGTCTGACATGGGTGCTGCCTTCATCCAGCGTCTGTAGATTTCCAATGACCCCAGGATCTTTAAGCTCAAAGAATCCCAGCTCCTCTGCAGACTCTCTGTGGGAAACTTGCGCCGCCTCAGTTTCTTCATCTGTAAAATGGGAATAATGATTGTATCTACTCTATAAGGTTGTTGTGAGGTGGAAAAATATGTGTTAAACATTTAGCCTGGCACTAGGCAGATGGTGAATGCCCAATAGAGGCACCCCCTGCTCTTTGAAAGTTTGCATTATGCTACTTTATTTTTAAGAACAACCTACCTTGGGACCTGTTTTTGCTAAACAAGGACACTAAGATGATTTTTGCTTTTACAAAAAAAAGTGAAAAGCAAAAAATTGTTTTCGGTGTCTGTTTTGCAGGAAACCACTATAGATGCAGTGCAAGTGAGGAGCAGGAGAGTGGCGCCCCCAAGCCCCTTCCCCTGGAACTGCACTCAGCATGTCAAAGTCAGCCTCCAGTGCTTGGGAACTGTGTCGGTGAGCAGCTGTGCTTAATCTCTATTTATTTTCTGCATCCGTTAGCAAGATCTTTCCTAAGGTATCAGAAAAGCCTAAGAGAGGTGACTTTTTGGGTTTGGGAACACTCAAAACTTTTTCCATATAAATTAAGAGTAATTGCTTCTTTGCTGTATGCCATTTCGACTTACAAAAGGCTTCATAGGAATGCTCTACTTTCAGATACTGGGGGAGACCTGTATATAGAAGAAATAGAAAAGACAATTACTAGTACGAGTATTGTAGACCGTTGAGTACCTTATAGTGACACCGTTAGGGATAGATCAAGGATTTGTAATCTGAAGTTCCTGGCTCCTTAGAGGAACTTACTTAAATTTTATGCAAAATTGTATGTTTATGGGCGTTTTCCTGGGGAGAAGTCATAAGCTTTCACCAGATTCTCAGATTCTCTGCTCTGGAAAAGGCTAAGAACCACTGTAGTTTCCTTTCCTTAAAAAGAAAGCCCTTCATCTCACACCCAGTAGGATAACTGCTATCAAAAAACACAAACCCAAGGGGCGCCTGCGTGGCTCAGTCGGTGCAGCGTCTGCCTTCGGCTCAGGTCATGATCCCGGGGTCCTGGGATCGAGTCCCAGGTCGGGCTCCCTGCTCCGCGGGGAGCCTGCTTCTCCCTCTGCCTCTGCCCCCCTCTCTCTGTGTCTCTCATGAATAAATAAATAAGATCTTTTTAAAAAAACACACAAAAAACACAAACCCAAAAAACAAACAAACAGAAAATAGCAAACGTTGTCAACAATGGGGAGAGATTAGATCTCTTGTGGTGGTGACCGGAAAATGGTGCAGCTGTGTGGAAAACACTATGACGGTTCCTCAAAACATTATCACAGAATTATCATCTGACCCAGGAATCCCAAAAGAACTGAAAGCAAGGCCTCAGAAAGATATCTGTACCCCAAGCTCATAGCAGCAGTATTCACAATAGCCACAATATGGAAGCAACCCCACTGTCCATCAGTGGATGTGTGGATTAACAAAATGTAGTAGATGCAAACAATGGAATATCATTCCATTGGTCTGCTCAGGCTGCCGTCACAAAATACCATAGAATGGGTGGCTTCTACAACACTAATTTATTTTCTCATAGTTCTGGAGGCAGGTTTCTGGTGAGAGGTCTCTCCCTTGCTTGCAGAAGGCTGCCTTCTCACTACGTCCTCATGTGGGCTTTCCTTGGTCCTGGTGCGTGCATGCAGAAACACACACAGAGGCTGAGCTCTCTGGTGTCTCTTCTTATAAAGACACTAATCCTGGGGCACCTGGGTGGCTTAGTTGTTTAAGCATCTAACTCTTGATTTCGGCTCAGGTTGTGATCTCAAGGTCATGAGATCGAGCCCCGTGTCAAGCTCCACGATCAGCAGCTGCTTCTCTCTTTCTCTCCTTCTTCCTCTGCTCCTCCCCCAGCTCATGCACTCTCTCTCTCTCCCTTCTGAAATAAATAAATATATATATATATTTTTTTTATAAAGGACACTAATCCTATGAGATCACAGTCCTACCCTCATGACTTCATTTAACCTTAATTACTTCCTTACTCCAAACATAGCCCCACTTGGGGTTGGGGGTGGACATACGAATTTGAGGGGACACACCTCAGTCCATAACAATTATTCATCTTTTAAAAGGAAGGAAATTCTAGCACAGGCAACAATATGGATGAATCCTGAGGACATTATGCTGAGTGAAATAAGCCAGTCCCAAAGACAAATAGAGCCTGGTTCTACTTCCAGGAGGTAACTGGTAGTTAAATTCAGAGAGACAGAAAGTAGAAGGATGGTTGCCAGGGGCTGGGGGTTGGGGGGAAGAGGGAGTGGGGAGTTATTTAATGGATACAAAGTCTCAGTTTTACAAGATGAAAGGAGTTTTGGAGATTGGTTGCACAACAATGTGAATGCACTTAACACGGCTAAACGGTACATTTAAAAATGGTTAGGATGGCAAAGTTTATATTATGTGTATTTTACTAAAATTTAAAAAATACTAAACAAAGAAATAAAGCCCCACTGAAAGCACTGTTCAATTCTTGCCCCAACTAGAGTCCCGAGGAGTAGAAGAGTATAAAACTTGAGGGGCACCTGGGTGGCTCAGTCAGTTAAGCGTCTGTCTTCAGCTCAAGTCATGATCCCACAGTCTCCTTGCTCAGTGGGGAGTCTGCTTCTCCCTCTACCTCCGCCTTTCCCCACCCCCCACCCGTGTGCTCTCTATCTTTCAAATACATAAATAAAATGTTAAAAAAAAAAAAAAGCATATACCTTGAGATGAGCTAGACCTGGGTTCACCTCTGACTTTCCAATAAACCTGAGCATGAACTTGAACAATCTTCAAAAATGTTCTTAAACCAAAACATATTTTATCTTTCAAGTGACTAAATCTTATTGAATGCCAGATTTCCTAAAGACTTCTTTGGGCCTCTATCCACAAATTTCCTTAGTCAGGCTGTTATGACAGCCCCGGAATGTGTCCCCCAGCCCACACTAGACTTGGTAACCTGAACTGGCTCATGAATATTTGGGAGTGTGTATTCTCTCTGCTCTGCATGTATATTCCAGATAGCATTTCACAAAGAGACATCAAATCTGGTTTCAGAAATGAAGAGCAACATCACCCCATTGTCATTAAACTTGCTGAGTTTGTTCTCCAAAAAGGTACTTCACGTAGCTAAGGCTGACACCCAGCCAAGATCCTGTTGGCTATTTAGACACATCTGGCCCAAGTCCGCAGGAGAATCAGCAACGTCTTCCCCGGGCTATTGGTTTCACGTGGGAGAAGGGCTGGACTTCACCCCACGAGACGTTCAACATGGAAGGTCCTCAGCAATTGCTTAAACTTCTCCCTTGCTTTAAAACATGGGGGAAACTGAGGTCCAGAGAGGCTTAAGGGACTGGTTTCATAGCAATTAGAGGTAGAAAAAGGCATCAAACCCAGACCTTTGGAGACCAAGCACAGACATATTTCGGCTATAACAGGCTGCCTCACAAAAATGTAAGTGCCTCATGAGTGTCCAAGTCATCTCTGCTCAGAAACCTGGCCAATTTTCTCCATATTGCTTCAGTTTTAATATATGCACTGTCAAAGGGAGCATATATAAAAATGAACATTGTTAGTGATGGTAATTAAATCCTGGACTCATCCCTACATTCCGCTATAACAGCACGCATCACATCATTTTATAACTGTCTCTTTGCTGGCCCATCTCCCCTTCCTCCTCCACCACACTGCAGATCCCCTGACAACGACAATTGTCTTGTTCCCAGCACCGAGCACAGCACCTAATACAAGTCTGACCCTGGATAGATGGCAGTCAGGCCACTGATTGTACCAAGGAGGTATGTCCCCATCTATAATGATCAACATTCATTTCGTACCTTAGTCTTAGAGGAAGCAAGGAGTCTGAGAAAACTGATGGCATGTGCAAGGGTCCCAGCGAATTGTCAGAGTGTAAGAGAATTCTGTAGATGCCTTGCACAGTTTTTTTTGTTCTATATTTTGTTCTGAGGCTTTATAATAAAATTAAAGCCTCATATGTATGTCAGGAAGCAGGATGGCTGAATCCAATATTTTAGCATGTTGCAAAATTTAAGCATAAGATTTGCTCTATTTCCAGAATTAAGTCGGTTGTTCATTAATCCTTTATGTATCGGGAACCTGGGTGGCCCAGCCAAACATACGCCATCTGGCAACCAAAAGCAATTTCAAAATAAGCTAACTCCTTCACTTATGTTTCTCAAAAATCATGAAGTGGAGGTTAATACATACTCCAGAGAAGCCATTACTAGAAAGGTCTTACCTTCCCGGATCATTTCCCTCACTTTCCTGCCACTGCTTTAGTCCTCCTTTCCAGCACCCCTAGAATAACACAACTTATATATCTCCTCTCCAACCTCAACCCCAGAAAATAGTACCAAATTAATTTAAAAGGTATAAACCCTCAATAGAAAAGAGAGTAAGAGGGACGCCCAGGTGGCTCAGTCGGTTAAGCGGCTGCCTTCAGCTCAGGTCATGATCCCGGGGTCCTGGGATCAAGTCCTGCATCCGGCTCCCTGCTCAGCGGGGAGCCTGCTTCTCCCTCTGCCTGCCTGCAGCTCACCCTGCTTGTGAACTCTCTCTCTCTCACACACACACAAATAAATAAATAAAATCTTTAAAAGAAAAGAAAAGAGAATAAGAGGTGGAACGCAAAGAGACAAAAGAGGTCAGTAGAGTTCTGCAAGATGGTGAGCCCACGGACGGAGACACAAGAACCACCTCTGGGTGAGCAGATGTCCCAACCAGGAGTGACGGAGCCGGCATCACACTCAGAGAGGATCTCAGCCTGTCTTGTGGATGCGGAGAGAGACTTGGGATTCAGAAACCCTTGGTGGAAGTGAAATGTCAGGCTGGAATGGAAACTTGGAGAAGACAAACAGATGGAGCAAGGGTACTCACAGCCACTTTCCCCTAGCCACCATACCTCACACACACATGTGGAAACACAGACGCCTGGAAGCAATACATACTCGCTCCACACAAACAATTAGACAACTTCTTAAAGCAATTGAACGTTCCAAGGAAAAGAACTCTGTTCTGGCATTGAGGGGCCCAAGATGATAGACAGGAGCCCTCCTGATCCCCCTGAGGCAGAGCCTCCCATTTGAGAACCCCACCTACAAAATGCAAAAGGGTGTCATCTCTCTGAAGGGGTACTTAGCAACATGGAGCGGAATCACACATGCTTCTGTACTTTGACCAACTCCACTTCCACAAATCTATCCACATGACGTATACGCAAAAACATGCACAAAGCTATTCACCGCAACTGTATTTGTTGTTGTTTTTTTTTTAAGTTTTTATTTCAATTCCAGTTAGTGACCATAGAGTGTAATATTAGTTTTAGGTATACAAGATAGAGAGTCAACACCCACACATCACCCTGTGCTCATCCCAAGTGCGCTCCTCAATGCCCATCACATGTTTCCCACATCCCCCCAACCCCTCCCCTCTGGTAACCATCAGGGCATTCTCCATAGTTAAGAGTCTGTTTCTTAGTTTGCCTCTCTCTCTTTTTCTTTTTCCCTTTTGCTGGTTTGTTTTGTTTCTTAAATTCCACATAAGAGTGAAATCATATGGTATTTGTCTTTCTCTGACTGACTTGTTTTGCTTAGCATAATACTCTCTAGCTCCAACCATGTTGTTGCAAATGGCAAGATTTCATTCTTTTTATGGTCGAGTAATATTCCATTATATATATACCACATCTTTATCCATTCATCAATCGATGGGCACTTGGGCTGTTTCCATAATTTGGCTATTGTAGATAATCCTGCTATAAACATCAGGGTGCATGTATCCCTTTGAATTGGTATTTTTGTATTCTTTGGTTAAATACCTAGTAGTGCGACTGCTGGATCATAGGGTAGTTCTGTTTTTAACTTTTTAAGGAAACTCCACACTGTTTTCCACAGTGGCTGTACCAGTTTGCATTCCCACCAACAGTGCAAGACGGTTCCCCTTCATCCGCATCCTTGCCAACAAACACCTGTTTTTCTTGTGTTGATTTTAGCCATTATGACAGGTGTGAGGTGAAATGTCATTGTAGTTTTGATCTGTATTTCCCTGATGATAGGTGATGTTGAGCATCTTTTCATGTGTCTGTTGGTCATCTGTATGTCTTCTTTGAAAAAATGTCTATTCATGTCTTCTGCCCATTTTTAATTGAGTTATTCATTTTGGGGGTGATAAGTTGTATCAGTTCTTTATTTATTTTGAATACTAACCCTTTATTGGAAATGTCATTTGCAAATATCTTCTCCCATCAGTAGGTTGCCTTTTAGTTTTGTGGGTTGTTTCCTTTGCTGTGCAGAATCTTTTTTATTTTGTTGGGTTTTTTAAAGATTTTATTTATTTATTCATGAGAGAGAGAGAGAGAGAGTCAGAGAGAGAAGCAGGCTCCCGCGGAGCAGGGAGCCCGATGCGGGACTCAATCCCAGGACCCTGGGATCATGACCTGAGCCGAAGGCAGACGCTTAACCATCTGAGCCACCCAGGCGCCCGAATCTTTTTTATTTTGATGAAGTCCCAATAGTTTTTTTGCTTTGTTTTTATCTGATTTTGGGGGTTTTTTTTTTTGGTTTTTTTTGCTTCTGTTTCCCTTGCCTCAGGAGACATAACTAGAAAGAAGTTGCTATGGCCAATGTCAAAGAAGTCACTGCCTGTGCTGTCTTCTAGAATTTGTATGGTTTCAGCTCTCATATTTAGGTCTTTAATCCATTTTGAATTTATTTTGTGTGTGGTGTAAGAAAGTGGTCCAGTTTCATTCTTTTGCATGGAGTTATTAATTTTCCCAACATCATTTGTTGAAGAGACTATCTTTTCCCATTGGATCTTTCCTGCCTTCTCAAAGATTAATTGACCAAATAATTGTGCATTTATTTCTGGGTTTTCTCTTCTGTTCTATTGATCCATGGGTCTATTCTTGTGCCAGTACCATACTGTCCTGATGAATATAGCTTTGTAATGTAGCTTGAAGTCCAGCTTTGCTTTTCTTTTTCAAGATTGCTTTGGCTCTTCAGGGTCTTTTGTGGTTCCACACACATTTTAGGACTGTTTGTTTCTAGCTCTGTGGAAAAGGCTGTTGGTATTTTGATAGGGATTGCATTAAATGTGTAGATTCCTTTGGGTAGTATTGACATTTTAATAATATTTGTCCTTCCAGTCCATGAGCATAGAATGTCTTTCCATTTGTTTGTGTCATCTTCAATTTCTTTCATCAGAGTTTTATAGTTTTCAGAGTACAGGTCTTCCACCTCTTAGGTTAGGTTTATTCCTAGGTATCCTCTGGTTTTTGGTGCAATCGTAAATGGGATTGCTTCCTTAATTTCTCTTCCTGCTGCTTCATTGTTGGTGTATAGAAATGTAACAGGTTTCTGTACGTTGATTTTGTATCCTGCCACTTCACTGAATTCATTTATCAGTTATAGCAGTTTCTTGGTGTAGTCTTTCGGGTTTTTGCAACTGTATTTGTAATAGTGAGAGACAGGACCCAAATGTCATCAGTAGGAATGGGCTGAATAAACACTGGGACATCAAAACAAAGCAAAGCTCTGCAACTTTGCAGAAACGTGAAAGGCACCTATAGACTGCTAAGTCTGTCTCCATGATACATTGTTAACAGGGGAGGAAAAAGCAAAGCACAGAACAATGTTTAGAGTATGTTACATTTTGTGTAAGAAGGGAGGAAATATGAATGTAAAAACATATTTATACTTTTTACATAATGGAAGAATAAGACAAAACCAATTTTTTAAAAAGATTTTATTTATTTATTTGAGAGAGAGAGCAGGAGCAGGGACAGAGGGAGAGAGAAAGGGAGAAGCCAGCTTCTTGATGAGTGCAGACACCCCGCTGAGGGCAGACCCTGACGCAGGGCTTGATCCCAGGACACTGAGATCATGGCCTGAACTGAAGTCAGATGCTTAACCGACTGAGCCACCTGGGTGTCCCAAAACAAAACCAATTTCTAAAATCCCTTGCCTAAATGCTTACCTAAAACCAATCTTTAAAATGCTCACTTAAAAAACAGAGATTAGCAGACTCAATAAACAAGCAAGACCTAACGATATGTTCTTTACAAAAAACACTCCACAAACATAAAAATGAAGAGAAGTTGAAAGAAAAAGGTTGAGGAAAGACCTATAATACAAACACTGAGCATAAGCAAGCTGGTGTGACCCTGAAAATAACAGGCAAAGGAAACTTCAAGAGACAGAGTATTGCAGGAGATCGAGCGGGGCATTTCATTACCATAAGAGGGTCAATTCATCAAGAAAGCCTAACAACCTTGTGTGTACCTCATAACACGGTTCCCAGATACACAAACAAAATTTGACAGAACTGATTTTCGGAAGCGTTCTCTGCAATTAGAGGAGGCTATGTCTCTCACTTTGTCACTTTCAGAGCGTGCCTACAGTTGACAACTGGTTGCCCTGAGTTACTTTTTAAGGCCCCTCATGCCATTACCAATAGCCAGCATGATCCGCAGCCTCGGGCTTATCATTGTCCCCTAGCATCCAAGTCCCCCAGCCACTGCATCAGCAAATGCCTGGTTTTCCCCTCCCTCCTCCTCTCCCCCCACCCCCCCCCCCGCACCTTATCCAAATTAACCACAGGTAAAAAGCTTCATAACCATGATGCTGCTGCATGCCAGGTGTTATCACACCCCTTATCACTAATAATGGGGCCCTTAAGGCTTCAGTTGGTGAGTAATCCAGCTCTGAAATTCTGTCCGCTTTCAGGGGTCACACCTGTTCTTAGCTATCTCAGTCTGAGCCTCCCAGACAGCCACGCCTGAGCCAATCCCAAGGAGCTGGAGGGTTTTTTGGGGGGAGGGGAAGAGGGAGTGAGACAGGGAAGGGGGGAGAACCATTAGGAGGGTGCAGCGCTAGCTGGCCATCGCCTTAATGTGCACGGTCCTGTGGGACCATCTGTTTCTCGGCACGGTCTGTCTAGGAGGGGAGAAAGGGGGAAAATTTGATCAACTGGCTCCCACGTCCACTGTCAAAGCTTAGCCCCGGAGGTTGCACCCAGTGGGGACCCGTGGTGTCCGCCACTTCAGCATCAGCAGGAAGCTCCCTGGGCATAGGGGAAGAATCACAGAGCACGGACACAAAGGAAGATGCTGTCAAAGCGTGTGTGATGGTGGTCAGAGTCCATGAAAAGATGCTTCTAGCAGCAACAGCTAGAACGGGACATCTGAGGGAAAGAATCCAGATGGTACAGAGGACGGATCTGATCCAGGATATGTACAAAACCTACACCAAACGGTACATTTAAATATGAAATGTTGAATGCTTTTCCCTCAAGTTGGAAAGAAAACAAAGTTGCCTATGAACACCATTTCTACCAACAATGTACCTGGGGTCAAAGGGAGTTCAGTAAAGGAAGAGAAGGAAATAGGAGCTACAAGGACTGGAAAGGAAGAAATAAAGCTGTTATTATTCATGGAGAATATGATTGAGTGCTTAGAAAATTCAAAAGAATCTATACACTATTAGAATTAATAAATGAATTTATTGGGAACCATGAGAAAAAAAATCAGTTTAAAAATCAATTGTGTTAGGGGTGCCTGGGTGGCTCAGTTGTTAAGCATCTGCCTTTGGCTCAGGTCATGATCCCAGGGTCCTGGGATCGGTCCCCACATCGGGCGCCCTGCTCAGCGGGAAGCCTGCTTCTCCCTCTCCCACTCCCCCTGCTTGTGTTCCCTCTCTTGCTGTCTCTCTCTCTGTGTCAGATAAATAAATAAAATCTTTAAAAAAAAATCAATTGTGTTAATAGACTATATAAGCTCTATTTTTTCAGTTGGTATTAAAATAAATCACATTTTGATACCAGTACAAGGTGTCTTTTAAACAAGGATGTCATCAACCTCATTTTTATAGCATTAATGTTTTATGAAGAGAAAATTAAAAACGAAAGCATAATTGCTGTGATTATCAGAATTATATCATGATTGCATTGTAGTTTTGCTGTTTCAGATAAGCAAGTTGATCTAAGAAGTTATCAAAACTATTCTTGAAAATGCTAAAGCAGGTAACTTTTTCTTCTGTTATTTTTTTTCTCCTCCCACTGAGTTTTATAATGTATTCCTGTGTATACAGGCAATAAAGGTAAAAGACAGTTTGTACTAAAAAAAAATCAATTGTATTTCCACATAGGAGCAACACATTGACAAAAAAAAGGAATCTTAAAATAAATGCCATTTATGACAGCATCAAAATCATCCAACATTGTCTGGCTCTGAAGCCCATGGATATATGATAAACAACTCAAGGATGATTATTTTAAAAAGCCAAAACAAAACCAAACAGAAATACTCAAGGCTCTGGAGCTGTGAATGTCTATTTCCTTTTCAGTTTGTTCATGTTGTAAATTTCTCCCCCTCCAGGTCCAGATCCCATCTACCTTAGTGTCTCTCCCTGGGAGGTGTGATCACAAAGGTGATAAGACCTGTCCTGTCCATGGAAAGAAAAATAATTAATGGTAGAAATAACGCCATAAGACTGTTTCTGAAGGCCTCCTGGGGAAAAGCCATGTGCACTCCATGAGTGGGATTGGACACACTACACATGGAAGCCAGAATCTGAAAGAACAGTTAAGAAATTTTACAAACCGGGGGTGCCTAGGTGGCTCAGTCGTCAGGCGTCTGCCTTCCGCTCAGGTCATGATCCCAGGGTCCTGGGATCGAGCCCCGCATCAGGCTCCCTGCTCAGCAGGAAGCCTGCTTCTCCCTCTCCCACTCCCCCTGCTTGTGTTCCCTCTTCCGCTGTGTCTCTCTCTGTCAAATAAATAAATAAAATCTTAAAAAAAAAAAGAAAGAAAGAAAAAAATTTTACAAACTGAATGGTGCAGCTGGAGAGTGAGAGTCTTTGGTTCCCCTTTCCTTCAATGTCGACTTGGAGGTAATCAAATCTGCCCTACAACTTCGAAGTCAAAAGGGAGATTTTGCTCACCTTCAGGAGAAGAAAGCTATGTATCTTCTGAAGAATTTGGGAGAACTTCCTGGGGGGTTGGTTGGAAGCTATTTGAGTATCATCACCCACTGTCATACCCAAAGCCCCTGCACCTTGCCTCCCCCCTGCACTCATTTTGCGAACTGCCCCATTTTGTCTAAAATAAGTCTCCTCTGGGAGCCTGGGTGGCTCGGTCAGTTAAGCGTCTGCCTTCGGCTCAGATCATGATCCTGAGGTCCTGGGATCGAGCCCGAAGTTGGGCTCTCTGCTCAGCGGAGAGTCTGCCTCTCCCTCTCCTCTCCCACTGCCCACTCCCTACCTCCAACTTGTGTTCTCTCTCAAATACATAAATAAAGTCTTTAAAAAATAAATAAAATAAAATAAGTCTTCTCAGTTTGGTGTTCCAACCATACCTCGCACATTTTTCTCATGCTCTGCCAGGACCTTCTTGGGGACTTCAGAAACCTGTCTTGGTTGGCTTGTTAGACTCCAGGGCCTTTTACCCACAGGGCACTCTGGTTTCGGTGACTAAAGTTGACAAGCTTTTAGGGGATCTACTGTGAGTTTACAAACCAGGAGAAACACATGGACTCTAAATATAAAAAAAAAATCAATACAAATACATATCTAAACGTCCATAAAATGTAACTGCAGTCAGCTCACCTTTGGTTTGGTATGAATTACATTCAGGATGACTTGTGGGTGCATTTCAATGTGTGTTTCGGGGTGGTGCAGTCTCTAAAATGAGGAGCGCTCATGCTCTTCTGAGGTCTTCTATGGCCCTCCCAAATTCCCAGCGTGGGCCTACAGATTAGGACACCTTTTGAGAGTTTCAAGGGGGGATGATTAAATGAGACCATAGAAATTAAGGTACTTGGAAAAAACAAGAAGTATCTGCACACAAATGCCAATAAATTTTTTCTAAGGTTCTTTGAGGACCTCTTCTCTCATTCTTTATCCTCTCCTTTTTCACTCTCAGAGAACAAGTCACGGTTCCCTGGAGACACATCCACCCCCACCTCCTACTCTGGTTTCTCTGCTCACCAAGCCCACTCTAAATCTGCCACCAGGGTCTAGACAAAACTCAAGCAAGAGAAAATTTTCTGTCATTTCTCATGCCCCACGGAAACTTGGTTTTTCTAAGGCTCACACATGGTATTACACTACTTGCCAAGAGTAGGAGCAATTGATTAAGGATCAATGCCCTTCCCTCCGTTGTAATCTGTCCCACTGGAACTCTCCCCCCTTATACCCCCTAAAATGTTCCTGGAATATTTAGCTCTCAGTATTCTCCATGATCGAGGAAAGGGGGTTTTTCTTGCTGTCTTCTTCCCTATCTTTTTAGTTTGAAAGCTCCTTTCACCCAAAGCAGGATACTCTCTCATTACTGTTAACTCCCAAGCAGGGGATGGTAAGGAAGTTCATGATACTAATTATTGACTGAAATAAACCTGGGTCTGCTGGCAGGTGCAGCCATGAATAGAAGAGCTGTTTGAAAGCAACACAAGACCACACTTTATATCTGGGATTTTTCCAGTGGTCTAGAATCTATATTGGACTTTAGAATCCATATTCCTAACCTTTAGCATTCATTAGAGAACAATGTGATTAATCAAAGTTTTGCTTATGATAAAAAAAAAAAAAATTTCCCTGGAGTGTTAGAAGACCTTGAGTCTGGAGGAAAGCAACAGGTGCTCTTGGAGGAGGGAGTATTTCCCCACACTTCACATCCCCTTCTGTGGAGTTATGGAAGTTCGGACAGAAATAGGGATTTCATTTGCTACCCACCAAAACTGCTCCTTCTCCTCTGCTCCATTTCTGAGTCTGCATTGCTCCTTGATTCACCCTCTGACCTTGGAGTCACTTTCGATTTCTCTTTTACCTTCATTGTTCCAATGTCAGGTGCCTGCCTCATCAGTGAACTCTCTCTACCTGGCAAGCACTGCTGTTCCAACCTATTAGCCTTTTGCCTGGACTACCCAATTGGCGTAAGCTTGGTGTCCCCACCTGGAGCCTCTACCCAAATACATTCCAAAAGATGAGGCTTCCTACACTGCAGAGCATGTCACTCAGAGTGAGTCTATCAGGTTAAGGAAATTTCCTTCTATTATTAGCAAATTGGGTGTTTTTTTTTAACCCAGAAGTATTAATCTTACTGAATTTCTTTTTTTTTTTTTTGCATCTCTTAAACTCAGCATGTGAATTCTTGTTGGATCTACGGATATGCTGTATCATAGTAATGTATTTTCTATTTTTATGTCATTGTAACCCTCCTGAGATAAACGCTACTTCCTTGTGATAGCAGATAATTGTTTTCAATTGAATTCAGTTTGCTAGTGTTTTGTTTGGGATTTTCACAGCTATGATTTTCAATAATTAGGGGTTTCCAAGGCAGTGATTTTCCAACAGTGAGCTGCATGGCCCTTAGTTTCCATGGAAGCCCTAAGTGTAGTTGGGGGCAGGAGGAAGGCATGGGGGAGGGTAGTGAGAGCCAGTAGGTCACACCACACTCTCTGCTCTGTCTCCGCCAGAGATGCTTCATTTTTATTTTTATTTTTTTAAAGATTTTATTTATTTATTTGACAGAGAAAGACACAGCGAGAGAGGGAACACAAGCAGGGGGAGTGGGAGAAGGAGAAGCAGGCTTCCCGCGGAGCAGGGAGCCCGATGCAGGGCTCCATCCCAGGACCCCGGGATCCTGACCTGAGCCGAAGGCAGACCCTTAACGACTGAGCCACCCAGGCGCCCCAGAGATGCTTCATTTTTAAAATCTCTTTCACACATGGGGGTTCCACATGTGGCTTTAGTATTCACGTTCTTTGAGTAAAAATGAATGGGGTGGTTTTCCATCTCTTCGTATATGCCAAAACACTTTAAATAGCACGGAAAAGGATCTGTGCCTTAAAATCATTTGGGCTTGGATCCTTTTAATGGGGGGGGGAGGTGTAGTAAGATGGTCAATAACTTTAAAGACCTTTCAAATTGGAATTTATTTGAGATAACTGTAGATGCACATGCAATTGTAAGAAATAATACAGAGAGGTTCTTTATACATTTTGCCCAATTTTCCCCAATGCTAACATTTTCAGAACTATGGTATATTATCAGAACCAGGATATTGACATTGATATAACTTATTGGTCTTATTCGGATTTCCCCAGTTTTGTGTGTGTGTGTGTGTGTGTGAGTCTATACAGTTTTAGCACCCGTGTGGGTTGTGGGTTCAGGGATCAATGACCATAGTCAAGTGACTCAACACTCAACAGTCCCTAAACCACAAGGATCCTTCATGCTGCCCTTCTACAGTCAGACCCACGCCCCTCTGGCACCCCTTCTCCCTACCCATTTCTCATCACTGAAAATCACTACTATGTCCTCCATTTCTAAATTTTTTCATTTAAAAAATGTTATATGAATGGAACCATTCAGTGTGTGACCTTTAGGGATTGGTTTTTTTTTTACTCAGCCTAAGTCCCTAGTGGAGCGCCTGGGTGGCTCAGTCGGTTGGGCATCTGTCTTTGGCTCAGGTCATGATCTCAGGATCAAGCCCCACATCGGGCTCCCTGCTCAGCAGGGAGCCTGCTCCTCCCTCTGCCCCTCACCCAGCTCATGCTCTCTCTCACTTGCACTCTCTCTCTCAAATAAATAAATAAAATCTTTTAAAAAAATAATAAAATCTTGGGGCACCTGGGTGGCTCAGTTGTTAAGCGTCTGCCTTCAGCTCAGCTCATGATCCCAGGGTCCTGGGATTGAGCCCCGCATCGGGCTCTCTGCTTGGCAGGAAGCCTTATTCTCCCTCTCCCACTCCCCCTGCTTGTGTTCCCTCTCACTGTGTCTCTCTGTCAAATAAATAAAATCTTAAAAAAAATTAAAAAAATAAAAAATAAATAAAAACACAGTATATCTCTCCATTTACGTAGTTCTTCTTTGATATTTTTCATCAGCATTTTGCAATTTTCAGCAGACAGATCCCGTACCTGTTTTGTTACATGTATAATGAGGCTATTTCATCTGTACTAGAGCAATGGCGAATGACATTGTGCTTCTATTTTCCCTTTTTGCATGTTCATTGTTATTGCATGGAAATGCAATTGATTGTTATGTGTTGAGCCTGTACCCTGTAACCTTGCAAAACATATGTATCAGTCTTGGAGGGGTTTATGTATGAATTCTTTGGAGTTTTCTATGTAAACAATCACGTCATCCACAGATAAAGATAGTTTTATTTCTTCCTTCTTAATCCATATGCCTTTAATTTATTTTTTTCTTACATTTATGCAGTGGCTAGAACTTCCAGTACTATGCCGAGTAAGAGTGATGAGAATGGACATCCTTGCCTCTTTCCCTATTTGAGAGGGAAAGCAGTCTTTCACCATTAAGTTTATTTTATTTTATTTCATTTATTATTATGTTATGTTAGTCACCATACATTACCTCATTAGTTTTTGATGTAGTGTTCCATGATTCATTGTTTGCATATAACACCCAAGTGCTCCATTCAGTACATGACCTCTTTAATACCCATCACCAGGCTAACTCATCCCTCACCCCCCTCCCCTCTAGAACCCTCAGTTTGTTTCTCAGAGTCCATTGTCTCTCATGGATCATCTCCCCCTCCGATTTCCCACCCTTCATTCCTCCCCTCCTGCTATCTTCTTCTTCTTCTTTTTTTTTTTTTAACATATAACGTATTATTTGTTTCCGAGGTACAGATCTGTGATTCAACAGTCTTGCACAATTCACTGCGCTCACCATAGCACATACCCTCCCCAATGTCTATCACCCAGCCACCCCATCCCTCCCACCCCCCACCGCTCCAGCAACCCTACGTTTGTTTCCTGAGATTAAGAATTCCTCATATCAGTCACCATTAAGTTTAATGTGAAGTGTAGGATTTTTGTAGATGCTCCTTATCAAGCTGTAGTAGTTCTCCTTGATTCCAAACTTGCTGAAAGTTTTGATTACAAATGGGTGTTGGATTTTGTCAAATACTTTTTATGTATCAATTGATATCGTTATATGATTTTTGTTTTTTAGCTTGTTATATGGTAAATTTCATTGATTGATTTCTGAATGTTGAACAAGCCTTGCATACCTGGAATAAATCCTGCTTGGTCATAGTATGTAATTAATTCTTTGTATACACTGTTAAATTCTAGTTGCTAATATTTTGTTGGAGAGGTTTTTTTTAATTTTTTTTAATTTATTTGACACACAGAGAGAGAGAGACAGCAAGAGAGGGAACACAAGCAGGGGGAGTGGGAGAGGGAGAAGCAGGCTTCCCGCTGAGCAGGGAGCCCGATGCAGGGCTCAAGCCCAGGACCCTGGCATCATGACCTGAGCCGAAGGCAGATGCTTAACGACTGAGCCACCCAGGAGCCCCTGGAGAATTTTGTTTCTGAGTTCATGAGATATTGGTCTACAATTTCCTTTTTTTTTTTTTTTGTCCTGCTTTTGGCATCAGGGTAATAATAACTTCATAAACTGGGAGGTGATCCCGTCTCTTCTATTTTCTGAAGAAATTATGTGGAATTGGCATTAATTCTTCTTTAAATGTTTGGTAGAATTCTCCAGTGAAACTATCTGAGATTAGAGATTTTTTTTTCTGGGAGTTTTAAAATTACTAATTCAGTTTGTCTCATGGCTATAGGATGAGTCGGATTGACTATTTCATCTTGGTTGAGTTTGGTAGTCTGTGGTATTTGAGGAAATGGTCCATTTCTTCTAAGTTGTCAAATTTTTCTCTGTATAGCTGTTCATAGTATACCCCTATTATCTTTGTAGTAAAAGATCTACAGCCCCCTCCCCAAATTTTAAAAAAGAGAAAAATTTTGTTACTCTATTGTACGTTACAAAAGAATCATAGACTGGAATGCAGTGTTTTTTTTTTTTAAGATTTTATTTATTTACTTGAGAGAGAGAGTGAGAGAGGGCACAGCAGGGGGATGGCAGAGGGTGAGGGAGAAGCAGACTCCCTGCAGAGCAGGGAGCCCGACGCAGGGCTCAATCCCAGGACCCTGGGTTCATGACCTGAGCTGAAAGCAGACGCCCAACCAACTGAGCCACCCAGGTGCCCCATGGAATGCAGTTTAAATGCAGCCAAAAAAATGCCTTGTACTATATGGCACTGCCATAATTCAAATTTGTTTTTATTTTGGAGTTGTTTAATATTAAAAATTAAAAATTAAAATATTAAAAACTAATATTAAAAATATTAAAAATTAATATTAAATTAACTTGTAGGGGTGCCTGGGTGGCTCAGTCAGTTAGGCATCCAACTCTTGGTTTCAGCTCAGGGTCCTGGGATCAAGCCCCACATCAGCCTCCATGCTCAGCGGGGAGTCTGCTTGAGATTCTCTCTCTCCCTCTGCCTCTGCTCTCTCTCTCTAAAATAAATAAATAAAATCTTAAAAAAAAAAAGTAAAGTGTGTAGGGGCACCTAGCTAACTCAGTTGGACAAGCATGTGACGCTTGATCTCAGGGTTCTAAGTTCAAGTCCCACATCGGGTGTAGAGATACTTAACAATAATATCTTTTTTAAAATGTTTTTTCAATTGTGTTCCCAGGACACATCCAGGTGGATGTGTACCCTATAAGCACGGTATCAGTGATTTTTAAAAAAATTATAATTCTGGAGCCTCAAACAAGCATTGTAATTCTGTGATTATTATTTCCTTCCTTTAATTATTTCTGGAACAAGCCATACTGATCTTTGTTATTAAAAGAAAGAAAGAAAGAAAGAAAGAAAGAAAGAAAGGGCACCTGGGTGGCTCAGATGGTTAAGCGTCTGCCTTCGGCTCAGGTCATGATTCCAGGGTCCTGGGATCGAGTCCCGCATCGGGCTCCCTCCTCCTTGGGAGCCTGCTTCTCCCTCTGTCTCTCTCTCTCTCTCTCTCTCTGTCTCTCTCTCTCTCCTCCTCTGTCTCTCATGAATAAATAAATAAAATCTTTAAAGAAAGAAAAGAAAAAATGAGTGTTTTACTCTCTTGTATGTTAAAAGATCAACAGAATCTATGGCAATGTCCCCTATTTCATTCTTGTTATTGATAATTTGTGTCTTCTCTCTTTTTGTTTGTCAGTCTTACTAGAGGCTTATCAATTTTACTGGTTTTTTTTCAAGAACCAGATTTTTGTTCCACCGATTTTCTCTATTGTTTCCCTATTTTCCATTTTATTGATTTCTTCTCTTGTCTGTATTCCTTCCTTCCTCCTCCTTGCTGTGTCTTGTTTTCTGCTCATCTTCTCTTAATCCCTTCAGGCAGGAACTTGGGTTATTAACTTGAGACTCTTTCTCATGTTGAATGTCAGCAGTTAGTGCTACCCATCTCCCCCTCAGCTCTGCTCTCACTGCATCCCACATACTGGGATATGTTGTCTTTTTGTTGACATTCTGTTCTGTGTCATTTTTAATATCAGAAGTGTACATGATTCATTGCTCATGACCCACTCTCATACAAGTGATGAACAACTTCAGTGGCAGATGGTTCTCAACCACGTCCTGTGCCAAAAAAGAAAACACAGAGAAATGCTTCCAAACTCAGGTGTACATCCGAGACATCATGCTCAGACGTCCTGCCAATCGTGGAGGAAAGTCAGTAAGAAATTATGTTGGAAGAAAGGGGTGTAGGGAATGTTGTCAGCCAGCTATATGTACATTTCCTGTTTTTCTTCTGTGAGGGAGAAAATTGGGGTCACTTTCTTGCTGGCACATCACAAATCAGTCCTCTTCTAAGTATGCCAAACAGCATCTTGTGAAGACCTTGGGTTCTCTGTTTACAACAGGTTTTGCAGGGAATTGAACTTCTGTGGCTTTTAATATTGTATCGGCTTGGCAGATATCTTGTGGAGATTGATTGTGTCGTGTTTTGTGTGTTTTGTTTGGTTTAATTTCTTTTGAGACTTCCCTCTCGACCCATGGATTATTTAAAAGTGTGTTGTTTAATTCCTACATGTTTAGAGATTTTGCTTGTCTTTCTGTTATTGATTTCTACTTTGATTCCATTATGGTCAGAGAACACACTGTGTATGATTTCAATTTCTCTTTTTAGTTGACGTTTGTTTTATGGTCCAAGATATTATCTGTGCTAGTGAATGCCTCATGGGCACCTGAAAGAGAATATCTATTCTGTTGTCAGATGGAGTGTTTTATAAACGTGAACGAGAGGCTGTTGGTGGATTGTGCCGTTAGGAACTTCTATAGCCTTGCTGAGGTCGGGTCTGGTAGTTCTATCCGTTGCTCTCTCGGAGAGGGGAGTGTTGAGGTCCCTAACCAAGATGGTAGATTTATCTATTTCTCCTTTCGGATCTCTCAGTTTTTGTGTCATGTGTTTTGAGGCTCTATTGTCTGGTGCACACATATTTAGAATCATTATGTCTTCCTGGTGGATTGACCCTTTTATCAATAACTTGTGAAGTAGGTCATTGAGCCCTTCCTGTCTTTCACATATCTTTGAGGTAGCTTTGAGAACCTGTATTTTCCCAGAAAATCTTCAGTATCATTGAAGTTCCCAAAGTATTTTGTTACACCGCAGCATATCACGTGTGTGCATGTATTGTGTTTTTACATTTATGCAATGGAAACAACGATCTGCAAACAGCATGTACTTCATAGCATTGCTTTGCTAGATTTTATAATGTACATAAATGTGATCTACTCTTTGTATCCATTTGCAAATTGCTTTTCTCACTCAACACCACTCTTTTCAAGATGTGTCCATGTTAACACATAAAGATACCTCGTTGCTGTGTTGTAACCCTTTGTGGGAATAAACATGAACAGTTTAACTGCTCAAGTGGTTCTTCATGTGATGGGAAGGCCTGTTATATCATGGGCCTGGGTAGGGTCTGCAGCAGGACAATAACCAGGAATCAGTCATTTATTGTCCTTCTGGTCTTCTCACCTCTCCCATCACCCCCGACTCCCCACACTCCATACCCCCATAATCCTCCCAAGGGCTTCTTTTCTGGTAGCTATCTCTGCAATTTTCCCACGCCAGCTCTTTGTTTTCACCGTGGAATGCTTTCTCTGCCCGTTAAACTCAACTCACCCAGCAGGGGCCCAGGGCAAACGCCTCCAAAACTCATCTTTCCCCTGCTCTGTCACAACATTATATCCGAATCTCTACAGCATTCTTAGTGTCATTTTGCAGTTCCTGTGTCTTCTGCCCCACTGGGCATGATTTGTTTTCCTTTAAAGAATAGGAGGATGATTTATTCACCTCTGAGCCCCATCTCCCTCAGGAACTAACTCATCTCGCAGCATTGTGCCTAGAACATGCTGAGCATTTGATAAACATTTCGAAAACAACACATCAATGAACAAAGCCTCTGGACTTTAAACAACTCCTAGGTGTCACTCCCACTCAGTTATGCATGGACCCATTTGAGCATGCAACAAAATTGCACAGGGCACACTGTGGATTTCCCTGGAGAAGCTCTTCTGGAGCCAGGCCCAGGAATCCGGCAGTCCTGTCCCGGCTATGTTCCTATGTTCCTCACAGCTTTCATGGATGCCAGGGAGCGGCCCTCAGGGCTGGAGGCCACTCCCCCCACAACCAACTGGAGGGATCAGACCCCTAATGGGACAGATTTTCAGGGGTAGCAAGTGAGAGGTACAGGGCTCCTGCCCCCAACCCGCTGGGAAGTTACCAGAGCACATCTCCAAAGTTAGGATCATATTCCCGAATAATAATTATAATTAATTGAGCACTTATGCTTGGTAACCCAGGGACATTGCCTGGCCCTTTACAGACATTTAGTTGTAGCTGTGGCTAGTGCTGCTAATATTTTTAGGGTTTATTAGGTCCAAGGCTCTGGGCTAAGTGCTCTATACAGATTATTTTGTCTTAATTGAACTGTCTCAAGAATCCTATAAAGTTGAAACTACGATATTACTCTTACTATCCTTCCTATTTTGCTGATGGAGAAACGGAGGCTCAGAGAGGCAGAATAACCTGCTCATAGTCACCTAGTAAATGGCAAAGCCAGAATGCAAACCCAGGTTGTTCTGGCTGTCTCCAAATGCCATTCTCTCTTCCCTCCCTGACTCCCTTCCTTTATTAAACATGATTTTGTAATTATACAGAGAAAATCGGATAATATTTTTCTAAAACTCCAGACCACATAGACAGAATACAAATCTTTAACCTTCCCTTTTTCCCACCCTAATCTGCATAGGATTTCATTTTTTAAGCTTCTGACTTTGTTTTTAAATTCTTTTTTGGTGAAGCAATAGATGCCCACAGCTCAGAAATCCAACGGTCCAACTATCCAGTGCTGTCTCCAGCTCTGTCCCTCACGGGCCCCTCCACCCATCCTCCCCAGCCCCCACCCCCCGGGGAGGTCCGCTGAGTCCCTTTTCTGAATGTCCTCACATGGTGTCTTCATCTACATACATGCTTTTACAAGTGTACTTTCTGATTTTTTCCCACTTGGGGCTCCAAAGATAGCCCACGATACCCACTGCTTTGCGTTTCTACGGTTGTTTATTAACCATTGTTCCATACTGTGTTTTGCCTTCTGGTTCCCAGGAAGGAAGGGAGTGGGGACAGGCCCCAGCCCACATTTCTAAAAGGAGGCACTTGTTCTGTGATGTTCTCTTATCTTCCTTCCTGCAGCTCACTCCCACCCCCTCGGTCCAGCTCCTCAGCGGCTGCTGACATCACAGGCTGGGCCCTGGACATGGCAGGCTCCTCCCTGGTGTCTCTGTGGGTGCCCCCGACCCACAGACGGACGCGGTCACCCCTTTGGCCTTCCCATAGCACCAGTATGCCCTGTAAGGCATGGAAGCGTGAGTATGCTTTTGATAGCAAGTAAAGGTCTAAATTGTGGCCTTTTGGATCGTACGGGGAGAGTACATTTGGGGGAAGGGGCTTCACGGGGACTGCTGAAGGGAGACCGCCACCAAGTGGCTCCCACTCCTTGGGGTGGAAGGAGCAGACAGCTCAGAAGGACTTCCTCCTCATACAGTCCCCACACTGCCACCAGGTGAAGGCAGGACACCGTCCACCTTCCGCAGCCTCTGTCTCTGCCAGACCCAGCCCTGCCCTGCTCCTTTATGCACCCAGAGCCCAAGTGGTGACTCATCAGTGACCTTGATCCCAGCTGCTCCCCAAGAGATCATTGACACCCGGCCCCTCCCTTGGGAGCCGAAGCTGACAAAGCCATCTCTTGCCACAGCCCTGCCCTGGGCAGCCCCATCAGACCAGGAGTTCCGTCTGTAGGGAGCTTGACCCCAAATTGAAGACCTGGTCAAATGTATCCAACACTGAGATCAGAAACCACCAACTGAATGGTGGCTGACGCTGCACATGAAGCTACATGCAATTCATTCCCAATTCATGGAATAAATATTTGTGGAGAGCCCACCATGTGCCAGACATTGTTCTAGGTCTATACATGGAACAGCAAGCCAAGGCCCCTGCCCGCATGGAACTTAGACTCTGGGAGAGCAAACAGCCAATCGCCAGGCCAAATAAAATGGATGTGTGTGTGTATTTGTACTGTCAGTGTGTGTGGGTTTGTATTGTCATCTGGGAACACCTGGAGATGAACAAGTTGGGTTTATTATTTGTCTAAGGGCACAGACCACACAACCTGGTACAAGGGTGTTAGAAGAACCCGCATAGGATTTAGACATTGGGTGGGTGGTTCGGGAAAGAGCCCAAGGAAGTGGGGGTTTGCTCTAGATTGGGTGCTGTAGAAAGCAGGGATGAGTATGTTATGATAGGGCATCTCCATAAGTCCTATCTGAAAAAAAGGAGACCAGATCAAGGTCAAAGCTGTAATTAATAAGCAGCACTCATATTAACTAGGAGAGGTGGATGGTTGGGATTTTGTGACTTGAGACAATGCTTATTATTTGCTGGGTTCAGACATGATTATGGAGTGGTCTTCCTTTTGTCTTGACCGACCATGGTCAAGAGTGGCCCTTGTCTGACGCCGATGTTCTGTGAAATTCTTTACATTCAACAGGAGAACACCGTACCTACAGGGTCAGCTTCTAGACGTCAGGGATGCTTCCTGCTTTTCCCCTACCCTCCTAAATATATAAATATATAAATAAAATTTCAGGTAGAAGTAAGTACTTGGGAGTAAGGCCAGGGATTCCCAGGGTGGGGAATATGGTGATGTTATAGAGGCGGCCAGGGTGGCCTATGTGGTCAGGTAACTAATCTGAGCAGAAACTTAAAGAAGCAAGGGGGTGAACCGTGTGGCCATCAGGGTGGGGGAGAGCTTTCCAGGTACAGCCAGCAAAGGCAGGGGCCCCGCAGTGGGAATGGGTTTGGCTTGTCTGAGGCCTGGCCGTGGGGTCAGGGGTTCCAGGGCAGAGCAAGTGAGGACAGGGAGGTGGAAGATGATGCGGGGGACGTGGTCCAGGCCGGATCATCAGGAAAGGCCAACATAAGGACTCTGGCCTTCACTCTGAGACGCGAGGCTGGCGAGGGGACAGCCACAACACATCCGTCCTGTGGTTAAGCTCCCTCTGGCTGCGGTGTTGAGAATGGACTCTAGGAGGACAGAGGGGAAGCAGAGAGCCGGGTGGTGGTTCTGATGACCGAGGGAAGAGATGACAGCTTGGAGCAGCCTGGTGGTGGCTGTGAACGTAGCGAGACCGTCTCGCCCAAACTGGACAAGGATTGGAGGTGGGTAAGGGAGGATGGTGCCAAGACTTTTTATTTGAGCAAAAGACTGAGTTGCTGTAGTGTCAGCCCTGACGGTTGGGTTTTCTCTTTTTTCACTTTGAAGGCAAAGACATCCACTTCAAACATGGCTATCTGGAATAAATACATCGGCAGCCACACACCGGCTGGACATCAGAACCAGGCCCCCCTCCCCGCCTCACTGAGGCGCCTTTGTTTTGGAGATCTTGGTTGGTTTCAGTAACTGACCATTTGGGCCACTTCTTTTTTCTCTTCCTGCTCTTTAAATTCCAGCCTTTATGTTTGGAACTTACCAATAAAGAGAGAGCCCATGAGGGGCGCCTGGATGGCTCAGTCGTTAAGCGTCTGCCTTCAGCTCAGGTCATGATCCCAGGGTCCTGGGATCGAGCCCCACATCGGGCTCCTTGCTCCGCGGGAAGCCTGCTTCTCCCTCTCCTCCTCCCCCCTGCTTGTGTTCCTGCTCTCGTTGTGTCTCTCTCTGTCAAATAAATAAATAAAATCTTAAAAAAAAAAAAGAGAGAGAGCCCATGAAACCCCAGACCCCCACCCTGGACCCCAATAAACACAGAACCCCCATGCTTGCTTGCACTCACACTCTCTCTCTACCTGCAACCTCTCTGTGTGGGCCCAAGGGTGCTTTGAAATTTCCATGTTTTGCAAATAATAAACTTACGTTTTCAAAGTTTCCTGATGATTGTGGCTGAAGGGTATCTTGCCACAAGGGCCATTCCAACCATAACATTGGAAATTGACAGGAGGAGCAGGGTATGTTTTGCAAGGTAGTGTAGCAGGAGCTCAGCGGGGGCATGTTAGGGTGAGGTGCCCCTAGACATCCAAGCCAAGACATCGAGTAAGCAGTTGTACCTGTGGGCCAGGAGTTATGGAGAAGTTGGGGTGGGAGTACAGATTTGGAAGATCCCAGAGTTCACACGAACATAAGGCACATGAAATCACCTGGAGTGTGAATGTAGGTAGAGAAGAGGTTTTATCTTCTGGAGGTGACTCCAATACCTGGTCATCTGGGAAGTAAGGGGGAGTCAGCAGAGACTGAAAAGGAACATCTCAAAGACAGAAGAACCAAGAGTTCAATCGCCTATTAACAAGTTTGCATTGCATTCCGCACATCATCTCAGAATTTCTAAGACTTCAGATTCTGAGCCACCAGAAGACAGATGACAACGACAGGAGGAAAAGAAAAAGGTGTCTGCTGGAGCTGTCCCTTGACATGAAGAACCTATTCCCTCTTTTCTTTCCTGGTAAAAGACCCCTGACTCTGTTTGGAGAGGCAATACACTCACAAACGTAAATGGAAGTGCATGTGGGACTTCTGCTTAAATGGAGCTAACAGGGTTGGGAGGTACACATCTGCTCTTCTACTCTATCCCTCCTGCCTCTGAAATGTGGATGTTATGGCTGGAGCTCCAGCATCCATCTTGGAACATGAGGCAACTGGAAAATGAAGCATTAAGGTTGGCGGGGTGGAAATATAGCTCATGTGCTTGATAACTGTGGAGTTGCCAACCAGTTCCGGATTACTTAACTTCAGATTTATTCTGCACGAGCAAAAAACAAACTTCCGTCTTTTTAAAATTCACAGTTATTTTGGGTTTTCTGTCACATGTACCAAAAGCTAATTCTAACTGATATGAGATTTGTTCATAGGATTTCAAAACTGTGTAGACAACTTGTGAGAGGAAGCAAGGATTCAGAGAAGTCATGCTCCCCGCTCTCCCAGAACTCCCTGTGCGGTGGGGTGGACTAACAGGTCACACGTGGGTCATTACAACACGGGGGGTAGGGTCAGCTGTAGCATCAGCCCTGACAGTTGGGTTTTCTCTTTTTTCACTTTGAAGGCAGAGACATCCACTTCAAAGATGGCTATCCGGAATAAATACATTGGCAGCCACACACCGGCTGGACATCAGAACCAGGCCCCCCTCCCCACCTCACTGATGGTGGTTCTTGAAGGCGGTTACGCTCCTGGGTCCAGAGTGAGGACTGAGACAGATGGCAAAGCGAGCTTCATCTCCTCTTTTCCTCTCAAATCATATCTAAATTCAATAACTCAACACGTGTTCTTGGTCTGATTTTGTTCCAATGCCGGCATTTGATTTTAATATATTCCAGTACCTAATTTAAGCTGTGGAGTTGAGGAGGGGGGAGAATGATAATGCAGATTCAATTTTATTTTTTGTATTCCTTTTTTTTAATTAACATATAGTGTATTATTTGTTTCAAGGGCACAGGTCTGTGATTCATCCGTCTTACACAATTCATAGCGCTCACCATAGCACATACCCTCCCCAATGTCCATCACCCAGCCACCCCATCCCTCCCAACCCCCCCACTCCAGCAACCCTCAGTTTGTTTCCTGAGATTAAGAGTTTCTTATTGTTTGTCTCCCTCTCTGGTTTCATCTTGTTTCATTTTTCCCTCCCTTCCCCTTATGATCCTCTGTCTTGTTTCTCAAATTCCTCTATATCAGTGAGATCATATGATACTTGTCTTTCTCTGATTGACTTATTTCGCTCAGCATAATACCCTCTAGATCCACCCACGTCAGCAGACTTGATTTTAGATGCTTGGCACTTATAATCTCTCAGAGAACCCGAATGGAATAAGAAACAATGGTTATAAGCTTGCTAGGAATCCATTTTGTATGTGGAGCTTCATCCAACCAACAATTATATAAATACTCTAGCTCTAGAAAATTGGCCGGCTCCTAAAACTACAAATGTGATCTGTGTCATTTCTCTAATGGGCCAATTATTTTGATGCCTCCTTTTTCCCTTGGAGGCACCTTAACAGCACACTTGGCCAACTTCTTACTTCAGGCCAACACTGCTCTTAAATACCAGAACCCTCCTGTCCTAACCCTCTCCAGATCTAGGCCAAACAGAGACACAAACCTCTATTGAGCACTTACTAGGTGCCAGGCCCACTACATATGCTCTCTTATTTAATTTTTACAGTAACCCTGCCATAAGTTCTAGAATCCTCCTTTCACCAGTAAGAATCGGAGCCTGAGCAATCTGCCTCCAGCCCTCTCTAGCTCCTGAGGGTAGAGCCAGGATCCAAATCCAGATCAGGTTTCCTCTGCTGTTCTCTCTGTCTGCACCATATAGTTTCCCCCAGATGTCTTCCCTGCTGCTACCTTGCGCCCTGAAATCTCTTTTGTCCAAACAGCTCTCTAGGCAGGGGCTCTCCTTCCCAGCTTCCGCCAGTCAAAATCCCACCCCTCTTCCAAATCTTCCGTGTGCTCCCCTCCCCCTCTATAAACCTTCCTCAGACCTCCCTTCAGGTGTGACCTCAGCCTCCTGGGAATTCTCCCCGCCCCATAATGGGCTCCTACAGCACTTGGGACTTTCAACACTTTACCGGGGCTTTTCGTACCCTTAAGTAACATTTATTGCACGCTTACCTTGTCATAGGAGTTCGTGTTCTTTAATTCCGGAAACAGGACTTTTTTACCCACCGCGTTACAGATGAAGAATTTGGACACACAGCAACCTGAAGTCGTGGAATGAAATGCAAAACTAAAAGACAAGACATAGAAATTATAGATCATTTCTCCCGTTCGGAAACAAGAACATCGAACAGGCGTCAAGCAAACGTTTGTGGAATGAATTAATAAATGGATGAATGAATGAATGAATATTTGAAGACTGGCTTACATAAAGAACTTAGTGAGAAGTGGTATGGGTTGGAGAGCTGAAGTCCCTGAAAAATACATATTCCAAGTACTTAATGGGGTTTAGTGGCTGCAGAAAATCCCAAACATTGAATAAGCTCAGAGTAAAACGAAAGAATTTCCCTAACACTTCCACAACTAAAAGTGTGGCTCCGCACACCCGGTAGAGAAGAGGCATTTGCAATCTACACAGTTTCTTCCCTTGGAAAGCTCTAGAGCACCGGAGGGTTTTGTTCCTAAACTCTGGCCGCGGGGTCGGGGGGCGGGGGGGGGGGGGGGCAGGCAGGCGCCTGTCCCTTTAAGAATCTGGTCGAAGTCTTTTTCCGGACCCCGCCCCGCCCCGCCCCCTCGCGGAGCCGGCGCGGCCCGGGCGCCCACCCCCTTCTCCCGCTGCGGGCTGAACTACGGGTTCGGCCGTCCATCCGTCACAGAGGCGCCGCTTCTGATTGGCTTCGCGCCGGGAGGCGGGGCGGGAAGGCCTGAGAAACTAGTTTGTTGGCGGCGCCGGGGCTGTACAGCAGCGGCAGCGCGCTCCGGCTGTGGCGACCCGGGGGAGGGGAGCGGCGGCGGCGGCGGCGGCGGCGGCGGCGGCCCGGGCTGTGAAGCCTTGCGCGGGGCCTCTGAGCGCGGCGGCGGAACCGGGGCGACTAGCGCGGCGGGCGGCGGGCGGCGGGCGGCGGCTCCCCGAGCGGTGAGTGGCGAAGCCGGGTTGGGCTGGGGGCGCCGGCCTCGGGCCGGTCTAGCCGCGCGCCCCGACCTCTGGGCTGGCACTTGTCACCACCCCCCCCCGGGTGGGCACCCTCGCGCCCCGCCGTGGGAGCCCACGGCTGAGAGAGCCCCCGCGGGGGCGCGTGTCCCGGGAGCAGCGCCGCGGTGCTCGGGTTCCCGGACCGCCCCGACCGCCGCGGGGTCTTGGGGGCTGGAGTCGGGGACAATGGTGCGGAGGGAGGGGGCTGGAGTCGGCCACCTCCTCTCCAGTCCGCGCGCCTGCTCCCGCCCCGCGCGTGCCTGGGGACCCGGCGAGGGTATTTGCAGAGAGCTCCGGGCGAGGGAATGAATTGTTTTGCAAATGGATGTTGCGCGCGGGAGCTACAACTCTTTTCCCTCGGGAGTGGTTGATTCATTGAGTCCGCAGACTCTCTTTTTAAAAAATTACTATCGATCCTGGAAAGAGGAGGCTGCTTGTGTTGGAGGATGTGAGCCGCCGGGCTCTGCGCCCGGGCTGGGCGAAGTCCCCACGCACTTGACGCCGAGGGCCAGATGGCCACCTGCCTCGTGCGGAGCGAGGGCCGGGCGGGTTAACCAGGGCAGTGTCGTCCCCGCGAGCCCGGCCCGCGTCCGCCGCCCCGGTGCCCCCGGCCGTCCACGTTCGGCCTGACGGGGCCCCTCGTCTCTGTTTAGAGAGCTGTGGAGCAGCAGAGCAGTGGTCACACGCTGTTAGGCCCACCCACCTGCCCGCCGAGGGGGTGCCACCTTAGCAGGTCTGGAGCGAGCCTTCTCCAGCCCAGCAGTCCTCTAACCCACGTCCTGCCCTGGCTCCTCGACCGCATTTGGGCACGCCCCCCCCCCCCCCCGCCCACTTCTTTTCCTCCTCTGGTTGCTTGAGAAGCTTTTCCTTTGAGAGACTGTACCCCCAAGGGCACCGTACATTTTTTTGTACTGCTGCTTCAAAGTCCCCAAGGGGCAGGATCACACACTTTGTGCAAAGAAAAGTCTTTCTAGAGACCTGATGGAAGGGATTGGGGTGGAGGACAACCCAGGCCCCTGCAGATTGAAGCTGGGCACTCTGGGGTCCTGCTGACTTGCCTTGAGCAGGGGAAAGGCTCCCTGAGCTTTGGCCCTTCCTGGTGAATCAGGGCGGAGAACAGCAGGTGTCTGGGCCTTCTGGTTTCACTCTGGCCATGTGAAGAGTGAAGTTGCCGGTGGCACTAGGGCAGGAGGCAGGAACTCCCCGTTCTTATCATAGACCAGGCTATGGTGACAGTGATGTAGGGTCAGGCCCTTAGGGACCCTGGACCTGTGTCTCTCCCTTCATAGGTGGGACTGATGCTCAGTGGGCCCGGGTGTGCTGTTAGGATTCCTAGGGGCTGTTGGTAAAGACTTGCATTTGGGGGCTGGGGGCGAGTGGGTAGTAGGACACAAGGTCCACCCCACCCGGGGCCGATTTGGTATCCTTCTGAGACCAGGGGTCCTGGGGTCCCCATGCTGTGCTTGAGGAGGGTGATGGAGTCAGACCTCTGGGTCTGGCAGCTGTCTTGGTTTGAGTCATTCCATTTGTCAGGAAGTGACTCCAGGGATGTTGTTAAAAGGAAGGTAGAGAGAAATGGTAGAAACCTTCATCCTGGGGCTGGGGCTGCAGCTGGATTTATGTTTGTGGTGCAGAGAGAGGAGCTGTGGGTGAGTTGCACACTCAGCGTCCGAGGCAGCTTCTGCAGCCCGATGCTCCTTAAAAGCCTCTCAAACCTCTGGGCACCCAGTGTGGGCAGAGGAGAGCAGGAAGAAGAGGAAGATTGCCCAGGCCTGGGACTTCGTGGTCTGCAGCAAAAGCCGGCTGGCTTCTTCCCTTCTGCCACTCTGATGCACAAGGGGCCTGGGGAGGGAGTGTTATTCAGTGAGTGGTTTGTTCATTCATTTGTTAATTGACTAATTGAGTCTTTGTCTGAAGGGTCTTGATCAGGGCCCTGTCTTCTGGGAGCTCCTAGACAGGGGTGTGCTGGGACGTGGATAGGGGCCCTACCATATGGACACACAGGTGTGTGCGCGGTACCCCAGTGATAGAGGCAGCGAGGGCAGCCGAGGGGAACGGGTGGCAAAGGCTTTTTGGAGCCATGATGCCTTGACAAAGTAAAGATGAGAGTGGCATGGCAGAGCACTGATTCCGAGCCCCCAGGCAGCGGCCTTCTCCCACCACCCACCCACACTTCTCCCTGAAGCCAGTTCCTTGCAACCTTAAGCCAGGTGCACATTGAGGTCAGGGAGAACGCAGATGGGAGGTGATAGAAGGGTTCATCTGAGACTGTGGAGTCAGCAGGCCCCGGAGTCTCCAGGAAGAGGGATGGCTTCTGGTTGCAGCCTCTCTGCTCAGGGAGTCCTGGGAAAAGCCACCCCACAGGCCCCGAAGACCGGCCCGTCGTCTAAGCCCTCATCCGCCTGGAGCAGCCTGCAGTGTGGATGTGGCCTGGCCAGGGAGGGGCGGACAGAACTGGGAGGAGGAAACAGAGTGGCCAGACGCAAATGAATTGGCTGATTGAGCTGATGGTTTTCATCTGATGTGGTAAATTTCATAATTGAATTGCCTCAGGCAACCAGAGCTATTGAAGCATTTTCCCAGCCAGAAAACACTTAGTTGGGACAGCTTGGGGGTGGGGTGGGGGGGGGTCGCATGTGCATCCACAGCTTTTACTCACCTCATCCCAGTAGGGCTTTCCCCTAGTAATCTGGGTCTGTCCCCGGTGGTGGAATCCAGCCCAGCCTCGTTCCTGGACCACCTGGCCCCTGAGCATCACTGCCCCGTCCAGTTGAAAATTCGCGAAAGCTGATACCTGTCACTTGCAGGCACTTGCCTTGCCAGACTGACTCCAGGTCCCTAGGCTGTGAGGATGGGGATGGTGGGAACAGAGAGAGAGCTCAAAGATGGGAGGGCTTCCTATTAAGTCTCTTCAAGCACAAGATTGGGGAAAAGAGCACGGGCTCGGGAACCAGACTTGAATTCAGATGCTGCTCGTGTGTCTCTGATCTCTTGGGCCTCAGCCACCTCCATCCACCCTTTTCCCCTCCCTCTGGTGCCAGGAGACTGTTCTTTCTCATTCCTGGACCTTTCCTTCTAAGCGTTTGTCCTTGCCCTTTGGAGGAACAAAGGTAGGCATGTGTGGCTCATTGACCTGTTCCTCAAAGTGCTGGCTCTGTGACCTGAGAAATCCAGTTCAGTTGGCAAATTTCACCATATTTCCTCACAATGATCTCTTGCACCCCTGCGATGTATACAGAGTCTGGATGAGGCTCTCTGGGCCATACTTTGTTGCAATGTGACTGAGGCCCAAGGCCAACTCCACCTCTTCACCATCCTACAACAGTTCTGGAACCTGTTGGCAGAAAGAGCCCTTAAGTTGGGGGGGTCTGAAAGTCCTGCTGTGCCTTTGTGTGTGTGATGCCATGTAGGTCCCCTTACCTTTATGGGCCTCAACTTGCTCTTCTCTAACATGTACGGATGCTCTTCTGTACAATGCTTCTATTAGATGTTTTGCTATAAAATCCCAGAGGTCCTTGCAGCCTCTGATGTCATGTAGTTTTATAGGCTTGAGTTATTTGCGTAGCCCTCTTGGGCAGGAAGAAATAGAGAGCAGCCAGTGGAGTGTGGAGGGGCAAATCAGAAGTGAGGAGTCTAGACTTCCTGCTCTGCCTCTGATGTGTGCTATGGGGCTCTGGGCAGGTCGCTTTCCCTCTCTGGGCCCTAATTTTCCTGCCTGTAGAACGAGAAAAGTATACAGTAGGCAAGCTCCCAGTTTTCTTTCCTTTCTTGGTGGGTGGAAACTGAGTCAGACTTTCCCAGTTTCTCAGGCCTCCCTCGGCTTCCTGCCTCTGCCCACTGCCTTGGAGTCCAGGGCCCAGGTGTAAAGGGCCTGCAGGCACTGGTGCCCAGGGATGAGGGGCTAGTGACGACAGAGGACTGGCTCAAAGAAGAACAAAGCTGGGCCCAGAGGAAGGTGGCATGTGGATGACTTACTTCCCAAGGTTGCTGTGGCTGGTCCCAGGCAGGGGGACCTGGGTGGCAGGTGTGGGAGCACTTAGGCTGACACCCCCGCCCCAATCCCAAAATGGATAGGGTGGGACCTAGCCCACAGGTGTCCCCAGGGCCACTTCCAAGAAGAGAGATGGGCACAGATCTCCCAGGACTGGTAGGGATCGTGAGGGAGCCCAGGGGGACAGAACGTGAGGCTCCTACACACCAGACTTTGCCAAGGAGGTGCCTGCAAGACCAGTTGGATCGCTCCTCCCGCAAGAAGGCGGGCGCTGAGCAGGGCCGTGGGAGAACCACGTCTTTGTTGCCAGAGGGAGGACCACGTTCGCCTTGGGTGTCACTTCCCACCCACCTCTGCCTGCCAAGAAGATACCTTCTACTGTCAGCCAGTCCATCAGAGTAGGATGCAGGGATAGGAGGGAAACAAAAAGCCTTACTTATTTTCTGCCTGTTCTCGTTGGCCCCCAAGGAGAGGCTGACCACAGATCAATCTAGGGTGAATGTAATTAATTTCCTAATTACGATAAGAGGAGCTTTGCTCACTCAGTTCCAGGATGAGCTGCCTGCCAGGTTTGCAATTGGCCAGGCCAGATTTGTCTGGGCAGGAGCGAGGGCCAAAGACACAGGAGCTCTTTTTCTAGAAAGCCATTACGTCCAGCATCCAGAGTTCAGGTTCTGCTGCGTGCTAGCCAGGTTTGTGCCTCTGTTGTTCACAGCTTTGAAAATCCAAGAGAGAGGGCCGTACAGCTCCGTTCATGCAGCAAGCTTTTATTTAGCACCTTCTGAATGCCTCATCCTGGACTAGAAACTGGGAAAAAGAAGTCAGGTTCAAAGAGAGTCCTTTCTTGAAAGTTCGGCCTCTGATATGTGAGGCAGACAGGTAGTTGGGTCGTTGTGGCACACCGCTGAAGAGTGAGTGGCATGGCAAGAGTCTGCCTCAGTTTCCCCATTGGAGAGGTGAGGAAGTAGACCGTTTCTAGCATCTCCATTCCAAATGGGCCCAATGAATATTTTTTGCCATCTGTTCTCTACCAGGCTCTGGGATGCAGCAGAAAATGAGGCAAGGTCCCCACCCTCCTGGAGTCCCTCTTCCACGGGGGCCAGATAGACAAAATAAATACACCTGCCATTAGTGGATGAGAAGGAAAAGGTCAAGGTGGGGGACTAGGGGGCCTAAAGAAGGCCTCTCTGGGCTTGGTGACCTTTGAGCCGAGACCTGCAAGACTGGACTGGGGCTCCCATGGGAAGATCTGAGGAAGGGCATGCAGGGCAGGGAGCAAGCGAGTGGACAGTGTGGAACAGCATGGGCCACGGAGGGGGATCTAGCCAGAGATAGCAGCAGCCGTCACCCACTGTAATCTTCTGGTTCCTAGGGAGGCCAAGGAAAACACGTCCCTTTAAGTTGTTTAATTGTTTCCTTTAACTTCGACAACACATCAGTAGATTCTCTTTATAAACGGACAAGGTGAGAGAAAATGCAACATGGCCTGGAAGTCCCCCTTGTCCTTGGTATCTGTCGGCGGTGTGGTGCATACCCTTCTGGCCGCCCTTTTTCTGGGTTTCTGTCCATAGCTTCTGTGGCCCGGTGCATGGTGGTGCTCCTGCCCATCCTAGAGCTGCACGACACTCCCGTGTGGCCTGGTCACCGGCTTTCATCTCAGCCTCTCTGGGGGAGACCGTTAGGTCCTATCTGATCCCTCCCCCTTCATGCAATCCAGGAAGTCGTGTATGTGCTGGGTAGTGCATCTTTCTGATTTTTAAATGTTCGTTGTCAAAGCTGAATGCCTTTCCCAAAGACAGGCAGCTCACTCACCCACCGATGGTGTCTGGGAGCTCATTTGCCCACACCCTCACCCATAATGATAATACTTGATATTTTCCACGTTGTCACTCTTAGCTCATGTGATGGGAGGGAGGGGGGTAAAGATCTCATTATTCCTTTAAAACAAGCAAACAAACAAACAAAAAAAGTGATCCAGTTTATCCAGGCTTCCTCTTTTTGTTTTCATCCGTCTTTGTTTTTTTTCCAGAATATCGAGATTTAGCAGTTGCTGGCTCTGTCTCTAACTGGTCTCCTGACCTCTAGCGAAGCTTCATCTGTAAAATGAGGCCCTTTTAATCCCTGCCCTGCCCCCTGCCAGGCTGCTGTGCATTGCTTGTGGCGCATGGGAAAACATTCCTGAAAGTTCATTTGTTGCTGAAAAGTTCTGCAAACATCATGGGTTTTACTAGTGAGAGCCCGATATTTGAAGCTCAGAACATGTGAGTGAACCCGAGTATTTCTGAATGGCCATTGTGTCTAGGGGAGGGGCTGGGGTGGCGTTAGGTGGGACGTCTGCCTGGCATCCCTCACCTGGCCTGAGAGAGAAGTCATAGGGCTAGCCGAGTAGGTGCGTTCCTCCCTGTCTCACCTGCAGGAATGAAGGAATGAGCCAGGAGGGTAGAGAAAGATCTCTACCCCATCCATAAAAAGGCTCTGAGAGGGGCATTGGTCACCACAGGCTGATCCCCCTATTTAGCTGCTGGTTAGACCAAAGGCTAGAGCTCTTAGAACTTTATGGATTCCCATGTTTATTACTTTGGGGGTCCTTGTCTGTTTTCTTATAACAGGAGGCTTTAAAACAAGCCAAGATCAACAAAAGGGCCCTTGTACTTGATTTGGAGACAGAAGGATGGGGAAGCTCTGGAGATTGGTAGAAAAGGAAAGGATAAATCTGGGGCCAGGGAATACCACTCCCATGTGGTTCCTGGGTGGCATCAGGCCCTATGTTGGGGGACCCAGGAGGCTGGCAGCCCTATGTCCTGGGCCCCTGGAGGAATTCATGACTGCCGGGATTCCGGTACCTGGGGACACTTCAGCCAATGACAGCTCTCCTGTCATTCCCCAAGTGGGCTCTAATACCTCACCTCCTCTGCTCGAGGGGCGGCATCCAGGGTGGCCTGAGCCCTGCTGCCCTGGGGATGACTCAAACGTAAGCACTGGTGGAGACGTCTACTATCCCCCAGTACCCTACCTGGTTAGGACAGCTGCAGGGGACAGGAGGCCACAGAGAGGGAGGTAGACAGACATGGGAGAGGGTAATAAAGAGCAGATGCACAAGGGGACCGTGGGACCCCCAAAGGGCCTTGGTAGGGGGCCTCCCCTCTTCTGTACTTCTGCAGCTGGTGAGCAGGAGGGGAGGCGGGTGGGGAGCCTGGCTGCTGGCAAGTTTGTACATTTCTTAGACATCCCCTGATGCTGAAGGTTGGGATTTTCATGAAGGGAGTGAGGGGAGCATCTTGGGAGCCGATTTGAGGGTGGTGCACCAGGGGCAGCGGCATGAGTGGGCTGCTCTCGCTGGGTGCCACCTGCTGTCAGCCTGAGCCCAGCTCACAGGCGTTTCCCGGAGCTAGCGTGAGACCAGATCACCAGGTTTCCTTTCAGGCCCTGAGACAGACTGGTGTATCTGTGCTGCAAGAAGTTGCTGCTGCTATTTTTACCACTCCAACTAGGACTTTTTACTGGAAGGTAAAATTACAAGTAAAATGTCAGGGTTTGGTTGGCCAGCCAAGTCCTGGGAGGCTGCCGCAGGCTGAGGCAGGGGCCACAGCACGGTCGGGTGGTGTGTAAAGCAAGACACTTTGCACGTGGACGCCTACCTCCCCGGTTGCTGAGTGGCTTCCTCTGACCACTTGCAGTGTCTGGAGTTCTCCTCTAGGCCAAAAAGAGGCCTGTGCTGGGTTTTGCCCCAGATAATTGCACCTGAACACCTTATAACTGGCTGGTCATGGGACTGAAGCTAACTAGCTAATCCATTCCATTCCTGAGTGCCCTGGAAGTTGACATTATTTTCAGTGAAATTATTGAGAACCTTCTATATGATACGTGCACTGCTAAGTGCTAGGAGTAGACATGGCTCAGATGGTCCCCAGACCCTTTGGACAAGCACCTGGTATGTTTTTCCTCTATATGCATTATGGTTTGAGGCCAAGCAGGGCTTATATTAGATACTGTTGCTGCATAACAAATCACCACAAACTTAGTGACTTAGGTTGTACCTATTTATTAGCTCATAGTGCTGTAGGGCAGAAGCATGAGCTGGCCGGACTGGGTTCTCTGTTTAGGGTCTTGGACCAGAAGTCCAAGGTCAAGGTATTGACTGAGTTCTTACCCTGAGGCCCTGGGGGAGAGTTGGTTTCCTGGCCATTCAGGCTGTTGGCACAGTCGAGTTCCTGATGGTTGTAGGACTCAAGTCCCACTGTCCTCTCTGGCTGTCATCTGGATGCTGATCTCGGCTCCTAGAAGCTGCCACATTTTGTGCCACATGGCCCCCTCCATCTCCAGACCCGAAGTGGGGATATCAGATCCTCTCCTGCTGGAAATCTCTGGCATCCACTTCTGTGATCCGCTGGAGAAAACTCTGCTGTAAAGAGTTCTTGTGATTAGGTCAGGCCCACCCAGATAACCTCTGTTTCTAGGTCACCTGAGGAGTCTGCAACATCATTACTTATATCTGCAGATTCCTTTGCCACGTGGGTCACGGGAGTAAGGCCAGGGTGGAGCTCAGGGGACCAGCTCTCTGCATGTTCGCACCACGGGGCTCATGCCCCCAGGGGCTGCACCAACAGTATGAAGAACAGCAGCTCTCATGAATGGAGTGAATTTTGTGTGCCCCGTTGTGCTAAGCTCTTTACCTGGGTTCTCTCCTTTCATTCCCACGGTAGTCCTTTGACGTCGGGACAGTTATTTTCGCCCCCCTTTTCCAGATGAGAAGACTGAGGCTCAGGGAATGGACGTATGTGGGGCCAGTCATACAGGTACAAACAGCAGTACTGGGATTTGGAACGAGGGGCTTAGAGCCTAGCTGCCTCGTTAGTTGGCATCTCCAGTTTGATTCCTGCGATTTATGGAACACCGTCCAGGGCAGGGTTGAGGGTTGCTCTTTCCCATCTAGCACTTGAAATACTTAAATAGGAAACATGTCAGTCATATTGCAAGTTAATACAGCAGACGGCAGGAACCTCTCACGTGGGTTTGACAGATGTCTGGATCTTTCTGATTCTTATTCCATTGGATATTGTGGTTAATCCATTCCCCTTTGGCCGTATTTACTAGCTTTGCATATACTCTAGGCAACAAAAGTGACACAGATTACTGTCCTCTAGGAGTTGGAAATTAAAATAAGGGCACGATATACAATGATCTGAAGGAATAGAGGGCCAGACAAGAAACACCAGAATGCTATAGCAAAGCATTAACGGGTATCAGAACACTAACTTTAGGAAACAACACAAAAATGTGCATTTACTCACTGCCATATCTCTGGTACATAGCACAGAGCCTTGCACATAGTAGGTGCTCAGATTCCTTATCTGGGTAATTTTTGAGTTTCTTGTGTGTGCAGGGCCCTCTGCACACCAGCTGCCAAGTCCAGAAGGGGTGTGATGGTGAGGTGAAGGTCTCACGGAGGAGTTGTGACTTGAGGGCAGAAAGGGGAGAAGGGAGAGCTGGAAAGGCCAGGCTGTGTCTGCACACTTTGCGGTGGGGAGAGGGGCTGGCCTGGGCCATGAGCCGGGGACAGACTGAATAAGGCACATCCAGGCCTCATTGAAGGCTTTCTGAGCAGGAGAGACTGGTGGTCAGGAGCAAAGCATTTGGCCTCAGATCGTTGGCGGGGGGTCACACTGGGGACAGGGGCCCCTCACAGTCCAGCATGCAGTGGAGAAGGCCTCACCTTGTCGCCAGCATAGGACTGGTGACACAAGGAACCCAGAGGAAGGAAGATTTAATGGAACTTGGTGGCCAAGCGATGTGCTAAAAATGTATATGTGAATGAATCGCAATTTCTGGGCACCCATGTATTTGGCTATAAATATACACACATATGTAATTTCAAGAAACCGAGAATTATCAGCTGCAAAGCCCAAAGGCAGCAGTCCGTGCATGGCCCCTGTAGTTTGCTGTCTGAGGCCCTGCCCAGTACAAAGTACCTAGGTCTGTTATTTTGGGGGAGAATGAGGGGGTCCTGTGGGAAGAAGAAAGTGGCTAGTAATGAGGGGAGGAGCAGGGCAGGCCAGAAGAAGGGAGGCACCGGGGAAGGTGGGGAGGCCAGCCAGCCACAGGGCAGAAGGTGCTGGCCCCTGTGACCACACCTCTATGATGGCTCACCGTGACTGCAAGCTGGGGAGGGGACCTAGACCCGCAGGGGCAGGTGATCCTGCCGTCACCCACCCCGTGCTTTCCATAGAAGTTTTCCTCTGAGTTCTTAACAAAAACATGTCTAATGTGGAGGGTAAGGGAGTTGTTCTGCTAACCCGGTGTTCTCAAAGTGTGGTTAGGAGGATCCCTGAGTTTCTTTTAGGGGTCCCCAAGGTCAAAACTGTTTTCATGAGAATACCAAGGTGTTATTTGCCTTTTTCACTAATATCTCCAAGTGCATGGCTTAGTGAGCTGATGTTTTCCAAATGACCATTGCATGGTGTTACCAAAGCATGCATGGGTGAAAACTCCATTCAGAGTGCGAGATAGACCAGGACTGATCGGAATGTCACAGTGTACAAAAGTTCACAGATTCAGGCTCAGGTTCCACACTGCAGTTAATCTTTAAGAGGCTCCTGCTTGTCAGGTCTCGATGAGGTATCAAAGAAGAATACCCTAAATTATCTGAAAAGGCTCTTACAGTTTCCTTCCTTTTCCGACAGCTCATCCCTGTGAGGCTGGATTTTCTTCACATTCTTCAATGAAAACATTTTACAACAAACATTTTGAGTGCATGGTGCTGCCCAGAGCACCTGGGAACCGGGAACCTGAGCCTAGCTCTCTACATTAATTCCCCCTTTAGTCCCTCAGCAGTCAGGTGAGGTGGGTGTGGTGATTTGCACGCCCATTTGACAGATGTGGAAACAAGGGCACCGAGCAGTTGAATACCAGCACAGGCCTCGCATCACAGACAAGGCAGTAGCAGCAAGAGGGGAGGTCCCAGACTGATGGTGGCTGTTCTCCAGGCAGGGGGGAAGGCAGGTGCCTGACAGCCCGTATCACAGGTCTGGTCTGTCCCCAGGTCATCCGCTGTCCTCTGTAGCAGGCACCCTTCCTGGCAGTACTAAGCCTGGCAGGGAGACATACCTGCGCACGCTTCCTCCTTTCCTGATGCCCAGGAGGGAAGATGCAGGTTTGCTAAGTGGAACGGGGGGTGCTTGAGAAATCAAGGGTTTTCATTTAAAATACCATCTCCTGTTCAGCTGCACACAGTATTTGTGGCCAGGAAGGTTCTTTATCTTCATAAATAACCCACCTTGTGCTATTTGAGCAGGGACTTGGGAGCAAAACAGCTTTGAATACTGAAGATGTGTGCACATAGTTTCTTAATCTTCTCTGAGCCTCAGTTGGCCCATCTGTACAATTGGGACCTTGAAGAGGTGTCTGAAGGATTAAGTGAGAGAATGCATTTAAAAGCACCTGGCACAAAGGTTCATGCAGGGTTTTGGAAAAAGTGATACTGTATCAGTTCACAGGGGTGGGGGTCTCCCCTGTTCTCGCCAGTGGCACTGCTATCAACCAGTTTCAACACAGCCTCCCAGAGGAAGTCTGTGCACATACCCACGGGTGTGTGCATTAGGTAGTCCGGTTTCTAGCAGACGTAAAAGACAGCCTCCGATTCACAGCATTTCTCATGGTAGCATGGAAAGCCACCTGCTTTATATATATATATTTGGGTGCATCACATCGCACTCTATGAATGAACCAAGGTTTATTTGACTAGGACTCTTAATTATGAACATTAAGGTTGTTTTCCAGCCTTTTGCAGCCAAAAGCTCATGTGCAAATGGGACTGAGGGCAAGGTTCCCAGGTGTGGAAATCCTGGGGCAGAGGGCACCTGCATTTGTCATTTTGAAAGATACTCTGAATTGCTCTCCAGCTACACTCCCCTGCTCTCGGCCCTCAATGGGAAGAGAAAAGACAGCTTATATCTTGGGCTTTAGGAATTGAGGAGCATTCTGATTCCAGTTCAACACTCACGCTGACAGCCTGGAGAAAAATGAACAGGGAGAAAGACCCACTGAGGAAATGGCCAGTGCTTTTACTCTTGGTGTTTTGTTGCCCCCCCCCTCCCCCCCGTTCTATTCTGCATATTCATTTTCCTCCAAGACTGTTGCTCCAGGTGGCTCATTGAAAGTGATATCTAGGCCAGAGTGCTTTTAATGGCTCCATCTGCGGGGCTCTGCCGATCTTTTAAGGGACCAGACAGGAAAAGAGACCGCCTCCCTCCAGGTCCCCAGCCCCCCTCTGTTTGCCAAGGGCCAGGCCAGTCCTTCTGAAGCGGGAGGAACCCAAGACCATGATGCAATGTTTGCTTTGGAGGGGACTGTTCTCTCTGCCCCTCTTTGTTTCTCTCTGTCTCACTCTGCATAAGTGAAAGGAAACAAGTTATTTCAACAGATGGGTGAGCCTGAGTGCCCAGTTCTCTGTCCCTTGTCTCATTAGAGCAGTGGTGTCCATTTCATTGGCCCTGCTCCCAGCTGGAGCAACAGCTGGGCTTGCAGACTCCCAGCTTTGGGGGCCAGAGACGGTCCAGGCGGCCCCCACTGAGCTGAGTGGGAGCAGGATGTGGTAACTTCTCTCTGTCCGTCCCTGATGAATTTGGTGCTGTCTACACCACTACCCCACTTAGCTGTAAGAAGGCGCTTTGTTGCAGGGGCAGTTTAAGCATGGTAAACAGAACTTTTAGGACAATAGGACATCAAACATCTGTGATTCTTCTCCATAGATTTTATCCCTAGAGAATACAGTAATTCAACATAAGCAAAAATGTTATTCTTTGGGTAAAAATTTTTAAAACTGGATGAATGACCTAGTCGGTCGTTGTATATTTCACAGACATTGAAAGTTACATTTGGCAACCACAGAGACCCTGGGCTATTTGATGAGGGAGCCAGAAGGCTGTCGATCCCAGTGCCTATAGGGAGCAGGCACTTCATTAACCTTTGCTCAATAGTGAGTGAAGGATAGGAATTTGGAAACTATGTAAAAAGGTAAAAACAGTGTAAAATAGGATTCCATAACTGCAACAATGTAAACTGTTTGGGGATAAAAGGGGAAAATAAGCCAAAGTGAAAATAGTTCCCGGTGTTTCTTAACCTTATCGCCTCCCCCCGAAACCTTTTTAGACATTTTTCCCCAATTGTGCTTACCCCCTCCCATAAACGTTAATACCGTATGTACTGTAAGTCAGCGTACTGTGTGTGTATTTGTGCTTTGTATATAAAAAGAACAAGAGGGCGCCTGGGTGGCTCAGTCGGTTGAGTGTCTGACCTCGGCTCAGGTCATGACCCTGGGGTCCTGAGATCAAGCCTCACATTGGCCTCCCTGCTCAGTGGGAGTCTGCTTCTTCCTCTGCCCCTCCCCCTGCTCGTTCTCTCTCTCTCTCACTCTCAAATAAAATCTTAAAACAACAACAACAACACAAGATTTTCATCCCCCAAGAACCAGTTTTTGCCCCTTAGGGCAGTGTCCTCAGCCACAACCTCCCTGTCCCCCACCCTCAGGAAAACCCTCAGGAAAACGCCAGTGTTCAGGGTTATAATTCTGGGGGATTACATCTTTTGTATCTTGTGTTTCACTCTTACATTGTCTTTTCAGTAAAAATGACTGAGCTCCTGGGTGTGCCTCTTGGCCTGTCTCACTTGGTCCGTGGAGCTCACGCTGTGGGAAGACAGGGCTCTGGGCAGAGAACCGGGTGCCGACTGCCCCCGGGGCGGTAGCTGCTGTGGGCTGCCCGTGTCGCCCAGACGGTCCCTCCTGAGGGTCTGCTTCTCTCCTGAGCAAGATGGCTTCTCCTAAAACACGGACCTTTGCCGGTGTGGAGCTGGCAAAATCCTTACATTGTCTTGGAGCAGCTGGGCAAGGCATGGGAGACTATTGGATCCTTTCCCTGAGGCAGCCTTGCTCAGCTGGGTGTCCTCACCTGAACAGGACCCACAAAAGGACCCTAGAGGCTGTTTTCTCACTCGGACCCTTTGCAGCACACAGGGGAAAAGTTAGTTCGTTACCCACATTGGATATCTTGGGGCACGGAGGCTTCATTCTCCTCACGATGGCACTGCCCCAGGCGCACAGAAGCTGGTTGACAAGGGGTAGACAGGGACGAGAGGGCCCAGTGGCTGGAACCCCGGGCTGTGGCCCCTAGATCTCTTCTGTTCTTTGGTGCATGGGAAAGAGTGACAGGGATCTGCACCCCAGCAGCCTTGTGACGCTGGGTGCACAGAGTACAGTGGTGGGAGCTCATCGCCCAGTGTCCAGCAGGGAAGGTGCAGGTGGTGGTTGTACCCAAGGCTGCGGGGAGGTGGATGAGTTAGCACAGAAAGCACGTGGCACAGTGCCTACTACATAGCAAGTACTCAAGGACTACAGTTCAGTACTCGTAGTACTGTTCCTGCCCTGAATCCCGGAGCTCCTGTTCTTACGTCCAGTTGACAGAACTAGTGGGGCGTATGGTGGGACTGTACTTCTGGTACTTGTGGGTGAGCGAAGCCATGGGCCTGGTTTTGGCCAAGGAGATGGGAGCAGAAGTGCTGCATGTCTTCCAGGCCAAGCATGGGGTTGTCAGTGCTCACGTTCCAGAGCGCTCTCCCTCTTCCCATTGGCATTACCGACTGATGGCATGGTGCTGCTCTGTCCTTGGGGCTGACAGTGATGACAAGAACACTCCCACACTCCCCTCCCCACCACCACCGAACCACGATGCATGTCGTCTGAGCAGGAGAGAAACCTCCGTCCTCCGAAGCTGCTGCCATTTGCGGGTATTTGTTGTTGTGGCGTAACCTAGCCCACCACCAAAGCGATGGTCCCTATCATGTCGGGCTTGGTTGTGGGGACCGCACCTTCTGTGTGAGATGCCCAGCACACGGTAGCCATGCATCTGGTCTGGCCCTCCTGGCCAGAATTCCCTGCTGAGGCTTTGCAACAAGTGTTGCTTCATCTCTCAGCAGGGTTGCACAGCCTTGACCCCTTACCGCCTGTCCTGTGCCTCCTCTGGGAAGGCAGAGCGTTGGCCCTGGGTAAGCCAGCACAGCACAACCCCCGAGCCCTTCCCCAGGCCGTGTTTCCACACCAGTGGAGTTGGCATCCATCTCAAATGCATCTGTCAACTAGTAATAATAGTCCCCTGGCTTCCTGGCCAGCAGAGGCTGCAACAGCCTGGAACTTGGCTATCAATCATGAAAGCCAAAGAGGCTGGCCTTCCTCAAGTGTGCTTAACATTTGGGGGCATTAAGTAAAAAGGCTGTAACACGTGGAGAAGGCACTGAAGCCTTTGCCTACCCCTCTTGGTCTACCAGGACCTCCCTTCCCCTTCCAGACTTTGGCTGCAGGTGGACAAGGGGGCCATGTGTAGGGAAGCCTGAGGACTCACTACCCACCAAGGGACACACTGTAGGGGGGAGCCGGGCACGTTTGAGGGGGTATAGTGGCGCTGGTGATCATGATCTCAGAACCACAGACGAGAGAACCAGTTTGTCTCATAGTGTGGTCTGCCAGAGATCAAAGTGGCTGGGATTCTGCCCTGTGGGGAGATGAGCTCAGGGGCAGGCTGACCTGCTGTCTCCCTTTCATGGGGAGCCGTCGGATGCAGGGTCATGTTGGTACTGCCTAAAGAGGAACTTCATTTTTAACCCAGCGCTGTATGAAGCAACACCCTCACCCCTTCCCTGGGCCATGCTCCATTCTAGAACTGTCCTTGAAGCCAAGCCATTCCCCTGTAGGACGGATGTGGGGGTGGGGTGAGCGTGAGGCTGTGGCCTGGGGTGGGGCAAAGCTGCATCCAGCCAACTAACCACATTGAGCAGGTGTGTGTTACACAATTCTTGTGACTTTACTGCAGGTTTGAGATCTTTCACAATAGAGACGGAAAACAAAATCAAAATAGAGACAGCAAAAAATACAAATAGTTCTAGCCCTTTGCGTTTTAAATTAAAAACAGGATATGTACAAGTTTTTGAATGTGTATAAAGTTTTATTTTTTTAAAGAAAGGGCTCTTGAAAGGCGGAGGCATTTAGGGAAAGGACCCTTTGTCTGATGATGCACTTGTATCTAGAATGATCTTTGCCTCTGATTCAGTTACCGTGGTCATAGTGATTTTGCTTTCAATTAACAATTAGATCTGTGTGCTTTGTAAGGTGCTCAGTTTGCTTTCCACTTGAAAGATGGAAGAACGGATAGCCCTGCGCCCTGCGGGCTCCCTGAGGTGCTTGAGTCCCCAGACGTGGGGGTGGGGCAGGGCAGGCACTCGAGCTGCCGCGTCACGTGGCCACCCTGAGATCCTGGCCTGGGAAGCGTGTTGCATCACACATCCCAGCGCATATGCAGTGTTTAATAGCATTTAACTCCTTCGTTTTTACAGTTCCTGGAGACACCCAGATGACACACACCTTTGGTGTTTTTTCTGATCGCAAAAATATGGCATAATCATTAAAAAAATCAAACAACTTATAAATGAATAGAGTAGACAGTGAAAATTGCCTTAAAGCAGAGGGCAGGGGCACTCGGCTGGCTCTGTAGGTGGAGTGTGCGACTCTTGATCTCGGAGTCGTGAGTCCAAGTCTCACGTTGGGCATAGAGCTTACTTAAAACAAAAGCAGAAAAACAGTAGGGCTGGAGTAAGGGGCAGGGGTGTCTCCTCTGTTCTTTGGTGACAGTGGTAATGGAGTGATGATACTGAAACGGCCCACGGAGAGAGCGTGACCAGGCCACTCGAAGTGCGCATCATTTACTGTCTCATTTGTCTCTCACTTGTTCTCACTCTGTGGTTGAAAAAAAAAAAACACCCAGAGAGTCGAATTAACTTTCCCAAAGGCACACAGTGACGGCTGCATGGTCTAACCAGTGGCCTGGACGGACTTTGATCCCTCCTCCGCTTTGTCACAGTTGTCAGTACAGCTGGGGCCGAATCCCACCAGAGAAGCGTCTGCAGAGTACTTGCTGCCTCTCCCCACCCCGGCCCTCTCCCATCCTGCTCGCACGTTAGCCTTTGTGTGGTGCATGTGTGGTGCGGCCCAAGAGCTAAGACCTTGCCATCTTGTTTTGGGCCTTTGGCATCATCTGGGATCCAGCAGGTGTTCAGTCAGGATTTGTCTCGGGTTTTGAGATTGGGTGATGTGTGACCTTTGCAGTCACTGGGGTCCTGTGTCTGGCACCCCAGTTCGGACTCGCTGGGCTGTGCGAGGTGGATTCCTCACTCACGTGTCCGGCACCAGCGTTCAGATGGCCAGATGGACAGGGCATAGCCGGGCCGCTCACGTCGTCTGGCTTCCCCTTGAGTGAGCACTGTGAGAGACAGGGAGTGGAAGCCTTGCTGGGCCCAGGGTCTCTTTGGCTCCGTTTGGTCAGTGGCAGTGCAGCCACAGAACCCACTCAGACGCAGAGGGAGGTAACATGAACCCCGCCTATCGGTGGGAGCTGTGTCACAGTTCGTGGGCATCTTTGGTCCCCCCCCCAGCTCCACATGACTGTGCCCCTGCCTGTGCCCCTGGCCTTTCTCTTCCCTGAATGGGGGCCAGCCTTGTTTCTGCCCAACCTTTGTGTTTGCAATTCCTACACCTCGAACCTTCCTTTTCCTGTCATCACACCCTGGCTCCGGCTCATCAGTGAAGCTTCAACTCACATGTCCCCTCTTCACAGGGGCCTAAGTGACCCCACCATCTTGTCACCGTGGCCCACTCCTGTTTCCCTCACTCGCTGACCTGTTTCCTCATTGCTGGGCTGCCCCCCACACACACACACACACCACTGACCCCAGAGCTGCAGCCCCATGGGGGCAGGAACCTGTCTGTCCATCACCTACTCCCACGCCCAGTACGTGGCACATGGGAATTGCTCAGGAAGCTTATGGTTGATGAATGAGTCGGAGCCACATTACCTGCAGCCCAGCAGCAGGGCCCTGGGCTTTCCCACTCCCTCTGGCCTCCAGTGAAGATCACTAGCGTTAACATCCTCATTCTGAGGAGCGTGCAGACTCCTGGCTGGTGGAGGGAGGCGAGGAGGGGGTTAGTGCTGTAGCCAGACGCAGTCAGGCCTTCTGGGCAGGGGTACCAACAGCAGGTTGTTTTTGTTTTGTTTTTAAGATTTATTTATATATTTGAGAGAGAGCATGTGGGGAGAGGCAGAGGGAGAGAGAATCTCCAGCAGACCCCGTGCTGAGCACAGAGTCCTACACAAAGCTCCATCCCACGACCCTGAGATCATGACCTGAGCCAAAATCAGAAGCCGGACACTTAACTGACTGAGCCACCCAGGCGCCTCCTGACAGTAGCTTTGATCGTCTGTGGTACATTTTTTCTCTGAGAACAGAGACCTTTAGCTTTCTGGGGCTGGGATCTTTGGAGAGCATGGCGAGTTTCTTCAGGAGGTCTAACCACCTTGGCTACTTTAGTTAATTCTCCAAAGATGATGGGAGAAATGAGCTGGGCACATTGTTATTTGGTGCATTTTAACTGCTTCTGTGCAGATGAGGATTGCAGTGTGGGGAGCGGAGGTGGATCAATACCTCTTAGCAGGATGATAAATTGCTAGTCTGGAGCATGGCTGTTACTTCATGTGCCTTAAATCCATCAAAGCCCAGGATGACGCTTAGGTAATCAAAATAGTTCTGTGATACACACAGCATGAGAGCATCTGATTTATCACGGCCCCCAAGGCAGGGAGCCGAGGTGACGGCCCTTGAACGCACACTCTCGAACGTCGGCCCCTCCTGCCACTGGACAGGAGCCTGTGTCCCGCACTCTCTGTACCCCCTGCCCCGCATAGGGCTGCTCCTGTAACTGCTAGTGAACACAGAAAACCATCTCCTAAAACCCATGCTTGGTGTCTGGGGTGGCCTCCCTATGGGTGGAAAGGACAGAGGGACCCACACAGTGGAGACCCACGAGCAAGGAACACAGCCCCTGGTCACCGATCCAGGGAACTGATGTTAGTTAGCACTTGTCCTGGTGGGGACTCTAGGTGGCCGGTGACAGAAACCCCTGTCAGACACAAAGGAAGGGGAGAGGCACAGCCTTCACCATCCCAGCCTCCAGCTTCTCTGCGTCTGGGCTGAACAAGCTGAACGAGCGCTCCATGAGGCGTCCAGTGGAGTGAGTTTTGTGCACTGTACATGTCTCCAGTCTGCGTCATGAGCCAAGGCAGGGACCAGTGGGTTCATTCAGTCAAATCGAGCGGCTGCTCTCTGCCAGGTCCCACTGCATGTTGGGGTCACCTCAGCCCCACACGTGGTCCCCACCTCCAGCAGGGTGCGGAGACAGGAGACAAACGCATGTTACGTAGCGGCGGGTGCTGCGATGAGGGCAGAAGTGGGTGAGGGGTGGGGAGGAGCTGACCTCCACAAGGCGGTCAGGTCACCCTCTGAGGAGGTGACAGAGTGAACCATGCAGAAAAAAAAAAGTGACAGGCACGGGAGCCTTCCAGCCCAAGGAGCAGCGTGTGAAAAGGTCCTGTGGCCCAGGAAGAAGTCCAGTGTGGCCTGAGGGGCCAAGCAGCCTGGGAAGTGGCAGGGCGTGAGGACAGAAGGCAGCCAGTGAGGAAGGGTCAACTCATGCGGGGCCTGGCGGTCAGGGTGATAACTTGGAATTTCACTGAGGGTGCTGGGATAGCCCCTGGTGGGTGGTGACTGGGGGTCATGGGCTCCAGGTGATACTTTTGGAGCCCTCTGGTGTCGGGAGGGAGCCTGGATCACCAAGGGAGAAGCAGACCCAGGTGGGGGGTGCATTCCAGTAGTCCAGGGGAAGGGTGGAGGCAGGGAGAAGGGTCAGACTCAGGACTCACTTAGGAGGCAGAGCCACAGGACTTGTGAGGGCTGGGTGTTGCTGCTGGGGAGAGATGGGGGGAGCCTAGAGATTGGGCCCAGATAAGAAGGAGCATGTTGGTGCCATTGCCTGTTTTCCTGGGCTGGGGGCAGCAGGTTTGGAGGAAATGCTGAGCGCTGTCCTGGACATGTTATGGTGGAGGCGACCGGCTTCCAGATGTTTTGTGGTTGAGGCGAGGAACCTGCCACAGGGCATATAGCACCCGCCCCGCACCCGCCCCCCGCACCCAGCTCTGAGGCCTGTCCTCCCGTGCCAGCCAGCCCAGAGCTGAAGCACAGCCCTAGGGACCTGTGGGCCCGCCGGAGACTTGCAGCTCTTGTGATTCCCTTCCTGTGTCTGGGCCTCAGCATCCTCATCTATAAACTGGGGTAACGAGACCCTCCACCTCCTGGAGTCATGATGCTTCTGGGGCGGGATCACCTCGCCCCAGGGTCCAGGGCAAGTCAGTGCATGCCTGGTGGTTGCTGTCACCGGCAGACTGGCTCAGAACAGGCACTGCCCAAAAGGAGGGGGGACAATCTGGGGAAACAGCCAGGCAGGTGCCTCTGCCCTCGGCACGGAGATGCCCAGACAGGCGGCTCTCGGGGCTGGGAACCTGCTTGGGTGTGTGCGCCCATGCCTGGCTCTTTGCCTGTGCAGGGGATTTGCGTCATTGGGCAGGCATCTTCGTGCTGAGCAAGACATCAGCCAACTCTGGAGCTCTGGAGCTCTGGAGCTCTGGAGCTCTGGAGCTCTGGAGCTCTGGAGCTCTGGAGCTCTGGAGCTCCGGGCTGCTCACTCAGCATTGGCCTTGGAGAGGTCACCACTTGACCTCATTCTCAGGGCAGACTCGGCTGCTCCGCTTGGGTTTGCCCAGCTTTTTGACGCTTTCTTATTCTTTGAGTCCTGCTTTGTCCTGCCCTTAGCCCTCTCCATAGGGAGTCTCCACCCGGTTCCCTGAATCGGAGTCCTTGGAGCCATCGCCCCCAGCTTGGTGCACAGGTCAAAGGCCATAGCTCCTCTTCAGCCCAGGCACAGTGGGGACGGGATGGATGGAGTCACTCGATGAATGGCCACATTTGGGAAAGTGTCTGTGAGCAAGATTTGGGGAAACGTGTTGCAGTGTCTGGAATTCGGATCTGGGCCGAGTACGGAGCTGCCAGGAAAGCCTCTGGTGGGCTAGGCCATTGGAGCTTCTCGACCTCTGGGCCTCCCGGTCCCAGGGCCAGGCTCAGAGGTCATGCTTTGTAAGTAACTGCCAACAACTGAGTAACTCTGAGGTCCCAGCAGGACAGGGATTTTGTTTCACAGAAGAGAAAATGGGGGTTCGCGGGAGAGGTGCCCAGGATGGTGGTTGAACAGGGACCACCCAGTCCAGCCTGGACCTGGGCCCAACTCTCTTACCCTCGTGCCGGCTGCACCTCGCACCCCCGTGGGCTAACCTCATGTCCGTGAGCCTGGTGGCCTACAGTGGCACGTGTGCATAGCCGCGTCCCTAGTGGGTCACCCACCTGGAGCTTGGGGGCCAGGAGCAGCAGGGCCAGCCTCAGCTTCTGTGTCTTTTCTGCGTGGGCCCGGGAGCGGGGGCCTTGCCCAGGCAGCTCAGATCACGTCAGTTTGCGGTTTCTCTGGTTCTTTGCCAGGGGAGGAGTGAGTGAGAGAGACAGCAGAGCACTTGGACGCTAATTTACAATGTCACTGAAGCATGAAATCACTTCCTTCCTTTACCAGATTATTACTTAAGCAGAAAATTGACTTGGAGTGGGGGTTGCGGGAGTTATATACTTTTGAAAATTAAAAAGGAAGAAGAGGTTTGGGGTTTTTTGAGGGGGTGCTCAATCCCAGCAGGATGAACTTAGCACAGGCTTTGGGGGGTCAGGATGCTAATGCAGAGCAGCCCTCTGAGCCCCAAGTCCTGGCCTGGCATTGAAGGGCATAGCGGGGAGGCAGGTAAGGTTCTCTCTGTGGCCCAAGATCCTGGAGTCACCTGTAGGGACCAAGGAGGCTCCTTTGGTTGTGGGTTTTCCAGTTGCTTCGGCCGAGGCAAATCTGGACTGCTTTAGTAGTCTGTACCCGGCTCTTCTTGTGGCTCTCTTGTTGGGGAACTCAGAATCAAGCAGGTGTCTTGTAGGTGAGCCACTCACTGATCAGCCAGCTTTGCCTCCAAACCCTTGCTCATCCCCACTGGGTCAGGAAGCCTCGGAAGACCCTGGATTTGGAGAACATGTCTATCCTGAGCCCTTGGGCTGTAGCGGCAGCTCTTGGGAATTTTCCAAGGGCAAGGGAGATGAGGGACTTTGGCCAGTGCTGCTTGGAGCCCAGCTCAGGACAGGTTCCACTGGGAGTGCGGGGAGGATGTAAGGCTCTGCTTGGGGTCTGTGGCTCCTTGGGCTCATTGTGCATCCAGCCTGCCACAGAAAACCCTGAAAGAATCAGTCTCGTTGGGCCCATGGAGAATAGAAATTGGGCTTGGAACTGGAGAGCCCATGTGGGAATCCTGGCTCCAGCACTTTGGGGCAGCCACTTTGCTTCTCGGAGCTTCCCCAGCTGTAGAATCAGGCCACCTGAGCCGTATCCCCAGAGGACATCTTTGAGAATGGGATGTGGCCCAGGGCACATGCTACTTAGCCTTGCTCTGACCTGAAGTCCACTAAGTGGCCGGAGGCCACCATATAGGTGTTCCCTTGACCATGGGAGGCAGCTGCAGCTCAAACTCACCCCGAGGGGGCTATTTCCAGGCCAAAGACATTTGGTTCCAAAGCTGGTCTGAAATTTAAAAAAAAATCAGTTTCTGAAGGGGAGAGGTAAAACACCAGCCACTGCCCCCGACACCGTCCCTGACCACGTGGCCGAGGGGAGGGGCGGGGCTGAAGGGGGAGCTGCGCAGGGCCGCCCGAGCCGGGAGCCAGGGCCTGGCCCCTCTCACCTGTGGCCTTGCCCCGCCCCCCACAGGTCGGCTCAGCATGTCGGTCAGCGTCCATGAGAGCCGGAAGTCACGGAGCAGCACGGGGTCCATGAACATCAGCCTCTTCCACAAAGCCTCCCACCCCGACTGTGTGCTGGCGCACCTCAACACGCTGCGCAAGCACCGCATGTTCACGGACGTCACGCTGTGGGCCGGCGACCGTGCCTTCCCCTGCCACCGCGCTGTGCTGGCCGCGTCCAGCCGCTACTTCGAGGCCATGTTCAGCCACGGCCTGCGGGAGAGCCGGGACGACACGGTCAACTTCCAGGACAACCTGCATCCCGAGGTGCTGGAGCTGCTGCTGGACTTCGCCTACTCGTCCCGCATCGTCATCAACGAGGAGAACGCCGAGTCGCTGCTGGAGGCCGGCGACATGCTGCAGTTCCACGACGTGCGCGACGCTGCCGCCGAGTTCCTGGAGAAGAATCTCTTTCCGTCCAACTGCCTGGGCATGATGCTGCTGTCGGACGCGCACCAGTGCCGCCGGCTGTACGAGTTCTCCTGGCGCATGTGCCTCGTGCACTTCGAGACCGTGCGGCAGAGCGAGGACTTCAACAGCCTGTCCAAGGACACCCTGCTGGACCTCATATCCAGCGACGAGCTGGAGACGGAGGACGAGCGCGTGGTCTTTGAGGCCATCCTCCAGTGGGTGAAGCATGACCTGGAGCAGAGGAAGGCCCACCTGCCCGAGCTCCTCCGGAGCGTGCGGCTGGCCCTGCTGCCGGCGGACTGCCTGAAGGAGGCGGTCTCCGGCGAGGCCCTCCTCATGGCTGACGAGCGCACCAGGCTTATCATAGACGAGGCGCTCCGTTGCAAGACCAAGATCCTGCAGAACGACGGGGTGGTCACCAGCCCCTGTGCCCGGCCGCGCAAGGCGGGCCACACGCTGCTGATCCTGGGGGGCCAGACCTTCATGTGTGACAAGATCTACCAGGTGGACCACAAGGCCAAGGAGATCATCCCCAAGGCGGACCTGCCCAGCCCCCGGAAGGAGTTCAGCGCCTCAGCCATCGGCTGCAAGGTCTACGTGACCGGGGGCCGGGGCTCTGAGAACGGGGTCTCTAAGGACGTGTGGGTGTATGACACCGTCCACGAGGAGTGGTCCAAGGCGGCGCCCATGCTGATCGCTCGCTTCGGTCACGGCTCAGCGGAGCTGGAGAACTGTCTCTATGTGGTCGGGGGACACACGTCCCTGGCGGGCGTCTTCCCTGCCTCCCCTTCTGTCTCCCTGAAGCAGGTGGAGAAGTACGACCCCGGGGCTAACAAGTGGACAATGGTGGCTCCGTTGAGGGACGGCGTCAGCAATGCCGCAGTGGTGAGCGCCAAGCTGAAGCTCTTTGTTTTCGGAGGGACCAGCATCCACCGAGACATGGTGTCCAAGGTCCAGTGCTACGACCCCTCGGAGAACCGGTGGACCATCAAGGCTGAGTGCCCCCAGCCTTGGCGGTACACGGCAGCTGCCGTGCTGGGCAGCCAGATCTTCATCATGGGAGGTGACACAGAGTTCACGGCTGCCTCAGCCTACCGCTTCGACTGTGAGACCAACCAGTGGACGCGGATCGGGGACATGACCGCCAAACGCATGTCCTGCCACGCCCTGGCCTCGGGCAACAAGCTCTATGTGGTGGGGGGCTACTTCGGGACCCAGAGGTGTAAGACCCTGGACTGCTATGACCCCACTTCGGACACGTGGAACTGCATCACCACCGTGCCCTACTCGCTCATCCCCACTGCCTTTGTCAGCACCTGGAAGCACCTGCCCTCGTGAGGAGCACCAGCAGTGCCCAGCCAGGTGAGTCCCCAGCAGCCTGGGGCCTGTTCCCACTCAGGGTCAGGGTCACCGTGTCCTCCAGGGAGGGTTGGATGGGGCAGCAGGTGGCTGGGTGCTCTGGGAGCCTTTTCCAGATCTGAAACTAAAGCCTAGCTCTGCCCCTTACTTGCAGTTGACCTTGAGCAGCGTGTGTAAGCCCTCTGCCAAATGGGAACAACCACCTGATTGGTGCAGTGTGTCCCAGACACAGCTGCCAAGCAGAATCACTGGGGGTGTTCTGACAACACTACGTGGAGGTTAGGCCTGCCAGCCAAGTCTAGGAGCAGTCTGCGCACAAGAGCATCCTAATGTCTGACGCAGCGGCAAGTTTGGGCTTCCCCAAATTACTCTCAGATGCGAGCATTCACTGGAGGGACTCACAGAATGCACCGCAGGCTGCTATGGTCACGGTCATGGTCTATTATAGGAAGGGATACAGGTTAAGATCAGCCAAGTACAGATGACTGGGGCAGAGCCCTCTGCCCGTGCAGTCCAGACAGTGTTACTGTGCCTCCGTCAGTGAGTGACCGGACGCACAGAATGTTGCCCACGGGGGATGCTCACACAAGCTCTGGGGGCCAGAGTTTCTCTCGGGGCCCCATCACGTAGGCTCGGTGGATGACCCACGGGGTTCCTCTCCAAGTCCAGGTCAGCTGGTACAGCGTGACCCAAAGCCCCTACCCTAAGTCATACGGATGTGCCCAGCCCCGCCCTAAATAAGGACAGTCTATCGGATAGGACCGGTCATCTCCCAGAAGCCGAGGGCAAAGGCCAGACTTCTTTATGACAAGTGCTAAAGCCCACACCACACCCCGGACCAGGGGAGTCCAGTGTGCTTCCAGGGTCCCATAAGAAACAGGGACGGTGGACGGGAGAGCTCAAGGGGCAAGGGGGGTGCTGGAGCCGTGGGGCAGGCACCCTGTGGAGGCAGCGGGGTGCTGCTTCCGTCCCGCCAGGTGGTGAGCGGGCCTTCCTCAGAGCGGGCATCCTGGTGAACGGAGGGCCCCCGGCCGGGCAGGGACTGTGGCAGAGAGAGGACTGCCCAAGTTACTGCTCCTGCTCTTTGTTCTTGGGGCCGTTATGATGTGAGGTCCTTACCCAGAAGGGAAAGGTGACAGTGGATGCAGGGAGTTAAGGGACACCATCAGGTGCTCTTTGGGGTGATGGAGGGATGGGGAGACACAGGAGGGACTTGCCCAAGGCCTGAGGGCAGGTGCAGAGTCAGCTGGAGGGAAAGACCGGCTTATCTAGATGCGCCTCTTATGAGGGTGGGGTGGGGTCTCTCCTGCAGCCGCTCTGGGGCAGGAACAGCACCAGAACTGCGGTTGGATCAGGGTGTTCTGAGCCGGCTCAGCAGGGAGCTCAGGAGTAGGGGCTGGAAAAAGGGATGGTAGATCTGTAGACACCCAGGGAAGGGTTTGTGTTCTGGTCCCACCCTCCTTGGTCAGGTCCTGGGGAAGCCAGGCTGTGTGTCCCCACCCTTAGCCCTCCTCCTGGGCCCCTCACACCTGGGGCAGGGGCAGCAGGTCCTCAGCCATTAGGACTGAGTTCTGGGGATGCCAGGGTGGGTGGGAGGGAGGGAGGCATGGGTCCCAGGGACTCTGAGAAGCTGGGGCATGGGGTGAGAGATCCCAGGCTCTGTCTGCAGCACAAGAAGAGGCCATGGAGCTAGCCTTCCCACCCGGGAGGGCTGGTGACCAGCCCCAGCTCTGAGAAACCGGCCCTCAGGCCAGGCCCTTCAGGTCACAGAAGCCCCCTCAGGAGCCAGCCTGGGCCGAAAACCTGATTTCCTCGCTGACGTGGCTGCTGGGACTGCCCCTCCGGCAAGCAGGAGCTCTGGCCCGATGATCTGATCGGCTGGGCCGCCCGTGAGGCCATCCAGGATGTTCAGGCTCCTAAAGGCCAATCTAGATAGGAGGGGGCTTTGTCCCTTTCTGAGGTTACCCTGTTTTGTTTTAATTTGCTCTCTCCCTCTTTGGGAGAAAAATCTGTGTAGCCCAAGTTGTTGGTCCCCTGGGGCGTAAGCTTTAAGAGAATAGTGGCACCTGCTCGTGGCCTCTTCTTGCACTCAGTGGTGGCCATCTGTGGGGCCTGAGGGCTCCTTTGCTGGTGCTCGCCCCTCCCCATGACCCTGGACAGCAGTTCAACCCCACGTGGGAGGGGTGGGGGCAGGCCGGCGGACCTCATGAGCCCTGTACTTTTCCAGGAATTTCCCCCCATTCCAGGGGCGGGGAGGCGAAGCATGCACCACTCTTTGATTCTGGCTCTCACTGGCTGCTTGACCCTCTTATGTCACTCCCCTGAGCTCAGCATTGCCATCGCGAATACAGGAGTGAAAATTGTATGACCCCTAGTGCTCCTATAGGTCAAGTGAGGAGAGGGTTCAGAGTGGGTTTTTATGAGGTGGTGATGCAGAAGGATGGTGGCAGTAATGGCTTTGGGCGGTGGGGGCCACTCCGCGTCCCTGGCCAGCCCCTCCTTCTGGAAGGGTCCATCACCCACAGGAGGCAAGGGGGTGTGCCCGTCTGAGTGCTGCCGGGGCCTTGGCCCTCCAGCCGGGCCCAGTCCATGGTGGGGGTGCAGTTGTCAGCCCCATCTCAGGGAGGAGGAAGCAGGTGCAAAGGGACACAAGATGGAGCCATTCCCGCATCCCCGGGGAAAGCCATGCCTGGGCCCCAGTGTCCCAGAGCCACGCCTGCACGTGAGTGTGTGAGCATCCCCAGTGCAGGTTTCCCCAGCTCCTGCACCAGCACCACCTGCAGCAGAGGCAGAGGGTCCTTCAGCCGTTGCCTGTATCCCAGCCATTTCCTTCTCGCAGGCCCCCGCAGCCAAGCAGCCGCCTCCCTGCAGTCCCCCTTCTGCCTGGGAAACCGGCGCTCCCGTGGCTCCG